>NW_028227256.1:49648145-49903145 GCF_978045245.1 Mus caroli
TATGGCTGAATTGAAGCACATTTGCAAAGTATGCATCTTTTGCAAAGTACCTATGACCTCTTCCACCGGAATGGCTTCTATTGAGTGAAAGCAATGCTCAGGATAAGGGGATTAGGGTGAAGCTCGGCTCTATAGAAGAGCAAAGATTACCAGGTTATTAGCACAACCATTCCCAGCCTCGTGGGTGGAAAAAAATCAGGTATGCACATTCCTTCCGCAGAAGAGAAAAGTGTCTTCTTGTTTCTCTATTGCTATTTGTAAAGGGGTGGTGGTGGTGCTTGTGAACTTCTATATTTGGCCTGCATGCAAGGTACATGAGACTGCCACATTCACGGGATAAATTACATCATTGCAGGATATATGTTCTGAAATAGCTGACTCCGTTTTTCTTTTTAGTTTAACCATGTTAGACTTCAAGCCTGTCCTTGGGTGCAAGTCATCTTGATTTTTGTTTTGTTTTGTTTTTATTTATTTTTTGTTCTTTCTCAATAATTTTGTGAATTACACATTGTAAATTGTTTCCATTGTTCCAAGAACTGACTGACCATAAAATATTTCATGGTATGTTAACTGTCTATTCATAACACATACCTTTCCCATGATCATAAACACATACACACTTCAAAATTCTGCTTTTCTTTTTTTTTTAAAAAAGATTTATTTATTTACTATATGTAAGTACACTGCAGCTGTCTTCAGACACACCAGAAGAGTGAGTCAGATCTTACGGATGGTTGTGAGCCACCATGTGGTTGCTGGGACTTGAACTCAGGACCTTCAGAAGAGCAGTCGGGTGCTCTTACCCGTTGAGCCATCTCAGCAGCCCAAAATTCTGCTTTTCTTAATCACTTGTAATTTGTCAAAAAAGGCCTTTCTCTCTCTAGTCTGGTTTGCTTTCATTTTCTTACTCCTGATAAGAGTGTAAAGTCTGTTCTGGTTGTAAACTTTTATTTATTTATTTATTTATTTATTTTGCCATGCAGAGTCTCAGTGGTTATCAACACCATAACACTTCAATCCTGATATTGGTTTCTGGATTGTTTTGACATGCTCTAGGGACTTAATTTAAAGATCACTTGCATCTTGACAAATTTTATACTCTTATTTTTTTCCACACAATCAGGTCTATGCTATTGGGTATCTTTTTTTGTGCACCGTGTAAAGACTTTGTATTGTTCAAATGCTGATATCTGTGGCAGAGATATAAAGGCAGGCTGGACTTCAACATTGTTAAACATCACTTGTCTTAGTGTTTTGTAAACACCCCGTCCAAACCTTTTGATTGGTTTAATAAAGAGCTGAATGGCCTATAGCAAGGCAGGAGACAACAGGTGGGACTTCTGGGCAGAGAGATAGGAATTCTGGGATAGAGTGTGAGGTGGGAGATTTGCTATTGAGATGCAGAGGAATTTGGACTTATGAAACAAAGGAAAGGTATGTTTGAAAGTGACATCTAATTGAGGGGCAGATAAATTGAAGAATCAGAGAAATATTTGACTGAGTGAGAACAAACAGCACAGGAAAGAAACTATTTAAGAGCATGTAGTTCCACTTTGTACATTAAGAGTTCTACATCTTCAGCTGAAGGCAGCAGAAGGGGACTGTTGTTTTCTATAGGCAGCTAGGAGGAGACTGAATTCCACACTGGTGGAGTCCACCTTACACAGTGATCCACTTCCTTGAATAAGGCCACACCTCCTAATAGTCCCACCCTTTTGGGTCAAGCATTCAATCACAAGAGTCTATGGGGGCCAAACCAATTAAAAACAGGATACCTTTCCAGTCCTCCTCCCTCCTCCTTCCTCCCTCTCCCATACAATCCCACTAAAGTAAAAGTATTAATCAGAAAAGAAGTGAAGTGCTAATATATATGCAGCAATGTGAATGAATCTTGAAAAATGCTATGTGGAGTAAAAAAAAGCTAATTGCAAAGGTCCACATATCGATTATACACTATGTGCTCACGGCAGTCATATGGGCCATCAAGGAGAATTCCTCAGTGGTCTCTGCTTCCTTTGAAGTCAGGGCAGGAATTATGCATAAACTGTAAGCTGAAGTAAACCCTTTCCACCCCAAGTTGCTTTTGGTCACAGTCTATCACAGCAATAGAAAGTAAGCTAGGTTAGATATGGTGTCCTTGTCTAATAATGAGAATATTATACAATCAGTAGTAATGCTGAGGGTTGGACTGATTTCTTAATGTACAAAGTGAAACTACATGATCCTTTCCTAGGAAATTAATAGAGGCTATCAAGATAGTTCACTGGGTAAAGGCACACAACTGAGTAAAGCCCGACAACTTGAGTTCATCCCTGAGACTCAAATGGTGGGAGGAGAGAGTCAATTCCTGCAAGTTGTTCTCTGACCTCTGCATATAAACCATTGGACTTGAATGTGTATAGATACACACAATAAAATAAGTAAAAAAGTAAACAAACAAACAAATAAATAAATGAAAGTTTCAATGGCAGAGAATTAAGTCAAAATAGAGCCCCTCTAAGCATGAAGACTGCGAAGCACAGGCCCCTTTCACATGAAGTCAGGGAAAAGATGGTTTGGCTCTAGCTGCAATAGAAAAGCTCATCTTTCCAGTAACACATGCTGCTGCATAGGCTAACAGATTCATTCCTTCCCTGAGTGAATAGGACATGATGCCTTTTGACTGTGAAGCCAAATGGCAACCACTTATACCTATTCGAGGACTAACTGCAGGTCAGGAATTCTTTGTGTCTTCCACTTGTATGGAGTCTGTTGGCTTCCTCTGTTCTCCAGCCACTATTATATTTGATCCAGGACAGAAAGATCATTTCTGATCAAGTATCTTACAATATGCCAAAGACTAAGAATAACTTCTTTATACTTCAGTGGATGACAACACCCCTTTAATTTTCCACTCTGAAACTCTTCTCGGATTCCCTCATTTACTATTAATATGCCAACACGTTTTTGTTAATGAAATGCTTATAGCTAGACATCTGTATGAATCTAGAAGAAACTCAAGAGTAGCAGGTGTCTTGGTTAGGGTTTTACTGCTGTGATTAGACACTATGACCAAGGCAACTCTTATAAAGACAGCATTCAGTTGGGGATGACTTACAGGTTCAGAGGTTCAGGCCACTATCATCAAGGTGGGAGTATGTCAACGTCCAGGCAGGCATGGTGCAGGAGGAGCTGAAAGTTCAATATCTTGTTTGGAAGACTGGCTTCTAAGCAGCTAGGACAAGGGTCTTAAAGCCCAGCCCACAATGACACAGTTCCTCTAACAAGGCTACACCTACTCCAACAAGACCACACCTCCAACTAGTGTCACTCCTTTGGGCCAAGTATATTCAAATCACCACAGTGGACAGTTAAATATGGGGTTTATTTAATAAGCTGCTTTCCAGAGCAGGTATGTTTTCACTGATATTTCTAGTTTGTGAGCATTCTCTTAATCAAATAATATTTTGTCTCAGAGGAAGACTGAGGGATCTGTAACTTTTCCGAAGATAATTAGCAACGTTTCAAAGCAAGTTCAGCTATGTAGAGTACTAAACTCTGACCTTTCCTCAATGTCAAATGCATCCCATATGTTTCCGACTCAAAGAACATTTAATTTACTTAGTTTTCTTAGACAGGGTCTTGCTGTGTAGCCCAGGTGACCATTCTGTTTCAGGTTTCTGAGTGGTAGAATTATAGGCAATGTGTCATCGGGTCTGGTTTAAATTTACCTTTTCATTTAAAAATTATTAAAATTACACAGCCGGGCATGGTGGCACATGCCTTTCATCCCAGCACTCGGGAGGCAGAGGCAGGCAGATTTCTGAGTTCGAGGCCAGCCTGGTCTACAAAGTGAGCTCCAGGACAGCCAGGGCTATACAGAGAAACCCTGTCTCAAAAAACAAAAACAAAACAAAACAAAAATTACACAAAACTCCTTCAGATCAATTAATACTTGCTGATTAAATTTAAAAGTCAAACATAGATAACCAACTGGGCATTTCAAGACAGCCTAAGGCCGGGCATGGTGGTGCACGCCTTTAATCCCAGCACTTGGGAGGCAGAGGCAGGTGGATTTATGAGTTCGAGGCCAGCCTGGTCTACAGAGTGAGTTCCAGGACAGCCAGGGCTACACAGAGAAACCCTGTCTCGAAAAAAACCAAAAAAAAAAAAAAAAAAAAGACAGCCTAGTCTAGGGAGCAAACTCCTTTCCTTTCCATTTTTTAAAGTAAAAACTATTACCATATTTATTGTTTCTCAATATTACAAAGAAAAGGCAATGCAATCTTTTTACATTAAATGTGGTAGTAAAAAAATTATAATTAAAGGTTTTATCTTTTTTGAAATTTCTTATTAGATATTTTGTTTATTTACATTTCAAATGTCATCACCTCTCTTCCTTTCCTTCTCCTACGGAAACCTCCTATCCCCTCCCCCTTCCCCCTGCTTCTGTGACAATGCTACCCCAACCAACCAACCACCCTCTCTGGCTTCCCCATCCTGGCATTCCCCTACACTGGGGTATTCAGCCTTCACAGGACCAAGGGCCTCTCCTCCCATTGATGTCTGACAAGGCCATCCTCTGCTACATATGCAGCTGGAGCCATGGGTCCCTCCATGTGTACGCTTTGGTTGGTGGTTTAGTCTCTGGGAGCTCTGGGGGTTCTGGTTGGTTGATGTTGTTTGTCCTATGGAGTTGCAAATCAATTCAGCTCCTTCAGTCCTTTCTCTAACTCCTCCATTGGAGACCCTGTGCTCAGTCCAATAGTTGACTGTGAGCATCCGCCTCTTTGTCAGGCTCTGACAGAGCTTCTCTGAAGACAGCTCTATCAGGCTCCTGTCAGCAAGCACTTGTTGACATCTACAATAAATAGTCTCTGGGTTTGGTGACTGTATATGGAATGGGTCCCCAGGTGGGGCATTCTCTGGATGGCCTTTCCTTCAGTCTCTGCTCCACACTTTGTCTCTGTATTTCCTCCTGTGGGTATTTTATTTACTCTTCTAAGAAGGACCAAAGCACCCACACTTTTGCCTTCCATCTTCTTGAGCTTCTTGTGGTCGGTGAATTGTATCTTGGGTATTCCGAGCCTTTGGGCTAATATTCATACAGTGTGTTCTTTTGTGACAGGGTCACCTTCCTCAGGATGATACTTTCTAGTTCTATCCATTTGCCTAAGAATTTCATGAAGTCATTGTTTTTAATGGCGCGGAGTAGTACTCCATTGTGTAAATGTACTACATTTTCTGTCTCCATTCCTCTGTTGAAGGACATCTGGCTTCTTTCTAGCTTCTGGCTATTATAAATAAGTTTTTCTACTTTTCTCTTTGCTTTGGTTACCCACCTCTCAGCTTTAGTCTTGGCTCCTCCTCTTCCTCCTCCCCTCACTAGTTACGCCCCTAGCCAGGACCCGCCCCATCTTCACCGGGGTCCTGGCCCCGCCCTGGCCCTGTCTGGTGTGTCCCTGCTCACTGCTCTTGCTGGTTTCCCAACTGCTCATGTTTTGCCCCGCCCTGCCCGGCCCATGAGCGTAGCGCAGCGCAGCGGAAGTGTAGGCGTTGGGCCGCTCTGGCCCTCCGGAGGACTTGTCGTCAGTGACCCCGGCTCTCCTCTGCTCTCATCGGCTGTGGGCGGGGCTGTGGGCGGGTCTAACTACCAGAGCCGGTGGAACCACTACACTCTGCTTCTTCTGCTCTGGGTTTTTAGGCCATGGGGCAGCCGTATGCGTGGCGGCTCCTGTCCAGGTGAGTTGGTGAGCGAGGCAGAGCTAAGGGCCGACTTGGGGAAAAGGCTCATAAGTGTCTCCACAGGCCTTGCAGATCTAGTCGCCTTTGTATGGCAGCCCTCTGCTTCGCTGGCCCGCGGCGACCGCAGCGGCGATCGCAGCGGCGTTTGTCCTCTGACTTTGCTCTTTTTCTTGCAACAGCATCTTCATTTTCCGTCCTCTAACTTCTGTTAGGCCTTGACATCCCACGACTTTCTCCCCGCTCCGTTTGTCTCCTATTTATTTTCTTTCTTGGAACTGGGCGCTGTGTGGGGACGTGCCACCTGAGATTTACTGTGTAGGGTATTTTCTTAAGTCACTCAGAAATGACAGGTTGTGTACCTGGGCTCCAGGTAAGGAACTTGATTATTTCAGCTAGCAGAAGTAGCAGCGCAGGCAATTGGAACTCACAGAATAATGTTGTGGCCATTTAGCGTGGCTTGACGGGAGCAGTGCAGATATTAACTTTCTAAGAGTGTCTCTCACAGCAATCGGACCTTGGCAGAAGGAAATGTGGTAGCACCCATTTTAGGAGCTTTGGCTAGTGTAATTCCTTTCCCCAGTACCATATGCAAAAACTTCAATTTCCCCCTCTGTGGAACTCTTCACTGAAGTACTTTTGGGCGAAGAAATGTGTGCTGTTAGACATCTGTGCAGTCTAGGAGCATCTCAGACGTGGAACGCACCCTTGTTCCGTCTGCACGTTTCTTATGCCTTACAGTCTGGTGTGGAAGGTTCCTGCAAAGGCATAGAATGTTTCTTAGTTCTAAATGAGTAGTTACCAGTGGAGCTAGGGAGATGGTTCCGTGGTTTTAAGAGCCTATACTGCTCTTAAAGGACTGGCTAAGAGGACAAAGTTCTGTTTCCTGTGTGGCTCATAACTACCTTTAACTCCGTCTCCAAGGAATCTGATAGTTTCTTCTGGATTCACTGGACACCTGTACTTACATGGGCATACATATATACATAATTAAAAACACATCTTAAGCCGCGCATGGTGGCGCACGCCTTGAATCCCAGCACTTGGGAGGTAGAGGCAGGGATTTCTAAGTTCAAGGCCAGCCTGGTCTATAGAGTGAGTTCCAGGATAGCCAAGGCTACACAGAGAAGTCCTGTCTCAAACAAAACAAAACAAAACAAAACAAAACAAAACATCTTAAAAAGAATAGCGCCTTTTCAGCAGAAAGCACCAACGGATACTCAGGTATTTTTGTTACATATAGAAGTTGCTTTGCTTCTCTTTTTTCTTTTGTGGTAAATAATAGCATCTGCTCACATAATCATTGTTGCTTTTTGATGATGGCAGATTCTAAATTATTTGGGAACCATGCAGGAGAGGCATGTATATTAACAAAGTTAATTTCATCTGGAAAGATTCTGTCATTACTGTGGTTCAGCTTGTCCCTATTTCACTCCACATTTCAACATGTAAAGTGCCAGGACCAAATTGGACAGTATTGATCTGAGGTCTCCCTTTCCTAGATCCAGTCCTGGGATGGCTATTACCATAGCAAAAGGGATTGGAGCCAAGGTCATGCAGTTAAGAGGATTCCACAAACGTGGAGGGAGATCTGAGACTGTTTCTGGAAGGAAAGGGGCAGGTGTGCCTTGGTTGATGTGATTGGCTAATGCCATTGAACTTAGCCTTCCTTTGCTCCTCTGGTGCTGTCCTGTGTTCCTACCACTGCAGTGCCAGTTTAGCAGTTGGGTGGTTTTCTCTGTCTCAACAGCATTTCTTTAAAAAGAGAACTTTCAAATGTATTGTATAGTTGATTATTCTGAGTCCTATGCTGATGCTTCAATTGCACTTCAAATGCAATTGAATTCAATTATATGTCAACTAGATCTCTAAATGATCTCTATCACTCATTTTTGTCTTTTGTTTTGGATACTAAGCTATGAGTTTCATTGTGGCAGTTCCGTACACACTGTTTCTGTTGTTGGTTCTATCCCCACTCTCCTCCCCTGTCTGTCTGTCAGTGTGCTGGTCAGCCCTCCTTCTCTACTACCTAGCTCTTCTGCTTCATGGCACTTTGGTCTTTTACTGTCATTCCCTCCCTACCATCCTGTAGCCTTCCCTTAAGAGATCCTTTTCTGCTCTCATGGTCCTGTTTTAGTTTAATGACCTACACTTACCATCAATCTATATCTATATCTATATCTATATCTATATCTATATCTATATCTATATCTATATCTATATCTATATCTAGCATCCACAGACATGCTGTATTTGAGCCTGGAATACATTGCTTAACATAGTGTGCTGACTAGCTTTCATGCCAACTTGGTACTAGCTGGAATCATCTCAGAGGAGGGAATCTCAGTTCAGAAAATGCCTCCATACGATGGGGCTTTAGGTAATCCTGTAGGGCATTTTCTTAACTAGTGATTTACGTGGGAGGGCCTGACTCTTTATGGATGGTGACATCCCTGTCCAGGTGGTCTGGGGTGTTAGAAGAAAGTATGCTTGTCATGAATAAACCATGACAAGCAAGCCCATAAGCAGCACTCCTACCTAGCCGGTTCATCAGCTCTTGCCTGCAGGTTCCTGTCTAGCTTGAGTTCCTACTCTGTCTTTGTCTTCCTTCAGTGATGAATAGTATAGGAAAGTGTAAGCCAAATAAAGCCTTTGTTCCCCAAGTTGCTTTTGGTCATGATGTTTCATCACAGCAATAGAAATCCTAACTAAGACACATGGTAACTTTCAGTTCCTGCTTTCCCGCAAATGTCATGGCTTTCCTGCTCTAGATTTCTGTTGTGCCCATGTGCCACAGTCTCCTTTATCTGAGTTATTGATGGCTGTCCTGGCTGCTTCCATTTGTTTGCTGTTGTGGATGATGCAGCAGGAAACAAGCACCCAAGCATCATTTTGGTAGGGCCTATAGCCTTCTAATGTTAGCCATTTCTCCCACCCTCCCAACCCTTATCTCTTCTTGTAGACTCAAACTTATATATCACCCTCAATTTAGCACTTGTACATTTTGCAGAAACTGGATGGGCTTACTTTCCTCTCCCAGCTTGAGTGAGTCCTGGATGTGAGTGCTACATAAATGTTACTGAGTTTTACTTCAGTGCCTGCTCTCATTGGCTTAGAAGCTCTCCTAAGCACCTTGCTGGTAATGGAATGAAATACAAGCTTACTAGGCTGGATCTCAAGGATTTGAATCTATGTTTCCTTTATGGGTAAAATAATCTGTTGAAGCTATGGGGAAGCACTGTTCTGGGCACTGGTTATGCTGTAGGCAGTGTGGGCCAGGTATTCTTACCAATCCTTAAGTAAATACTTAAGACCAGGTGATATTTAGTTACTGACCTTGATAAGTACTTTAAAGAAAAAAAAAATTACAGATTGTAAAGCCAGCTTTAGATAAAGAAGGCTAGCTAACTCTGTAAAAAGATTGCTGTTAGCCGGGCGTGGTGGCACATGCCTTTAATCCCAGCACTGGGTAGGCAGAGGCAGGTGGATTTCTGAGTTTGAGACCAGCCTGGTCTACAAAGTGAGTTCCAGGACAGCCAGGGCTATACAGAGAAACCCTGTCTCAAAAAACCAAAAAAAAAAAAAAAAACAAACAAACCAAGACTGCTGTTAAGCAATATACCTGCTGCACTCTGCCTACCTACATTGTTCAACTCCTGCTGCTTGCTGCCTCTGTCCTTCATGTCTGGTTGGACATCGGTGCAATTTTTGAGGCTTACTATGCATTCTTAGATATCTGTGCCAGGAGACACATACCCAAACAGACCAAGCAGAAACATTTAGTGATGGTCACCGCATGATAGCAGTGGGGGCCGGGCAGGGACTGCTGGGTGAAGGAGACGGCTCTTTGCCTCAGAGACAGCTTCTCAGCTCTGGCATTGCTGCTGTTGGTAAAATGTAGACCTACTGTTCCTGCAACTGTCAGAGTGTCTTTTAAAACTTTTGTACCCTCTCAGTTGGAAAATGGCAGCTTAGGCAAAGTCTCTTGATTTAAACAAAATGTTTGTTGTTTTAAAATAAATGTTGACTAAATAGGAACAAAGTAATAACAAAAGACACTCACAAACCAGGCATAGGTTCTTCTTAGCATTCATTGTGAGCTACACAGTGTTTGTATTGATCTCTTACAGATAGGTACAGGTTCTGGCACCTCTGGTGATCTGTGCCTGTCACCTCCTGATGTGTCCTCAAGTCCTCACCTCTCTGTTAAGCTTCAGGGTCTTTTCTTCATTTGTTATTGAATGTTTCTGCTTTATGTCAAGCATATGCAACCTAAAAATCAAATTCGTATTCATCCTATAAAGCAGCCAGTGTCCTTTTAAGGACACTGCACTCTCCTTCCTGTTCTTGCGTAAAGTCCTCTTTGTTTCCAGAGTTTTCACTTCACCACCCAGTAAACCAAGTGGCTGTTTTCTTTCCGTTCACCCGGGTTGCTTATTTGCCTTTTGACCTATTCACCCTGAGGGCTGCTGGGGCAATCTCCTATCACCCTCCATTGCTTGAACATTTTCAAATACAGCTGTGTGATTTTGTAAACTTATATTTGCTTTATTGGATAATTTGTAAAGAAGTTTTTGACATTTTTATTCTACGATTGTGGTGTTTTGTTTTTGTTATTGTTTGTTTGTTTGAGACAGAGTCTCTCTGTAACTCTGTAGACTGGGCTGGCCTTGAACCTGCCTCTGCTTCCCCAGTGCTGGAACTGAAGCCATGCACCTTAGTGTGTATTGTACAAGTTCCATGTCCTGCCTTCAGTTTCTTCTATAGTAAGACTCTGGTGGAGTAAAAATATTCTGCATTTTGAGCCAGGTTCCAGTGTACACATGGTCCTTGTCTAGGCTGCAGTTGAAAAACTAATTTCACATTGCCTGCAGGGATTATATAGGCTTGATGATAACTGGACAAAGACTTCCAAACTTCCACAGATGTGTGGAACCTTCCCCTGTCTCCCAAGGGCAGCTTTGGAGGTAGCAGAAAAGTGAGAGATGATTAAGCTTGGAATTATTTGTAGCTTGAACTCTCAAATATCATGCTTTGTTTTTGTTGTATGTAGTAGGGATTGAACCAAATGCTGTATCATTGAGCTACATTCCAAGCCCCAAGTTCAGTTGTTAAATAATAGTTTACTATGCATGGCACTAAATAGAAACAATATGATTAGTATAGGCAATGGCAGAGGATTTAGTTACACTTAACCTTTCTTCCCTTGTCACCGTCTGTCTGGTATGTTTGTGCCTGCAAGTGCCTTGCCTAGTGTTTTGCACTTGGGTGTGGTAGGTGTGCACTATTTTATTTTGATGCCAGCAGAACTGTATCTCAAATTAAACTCGGATTTGAAGTTAGGCCCATGTTTTTCATACCCGCATATGTCTCAGGTAGTGGTTAAATTTGAGCTGGCATATAGGCACTCGCCTTATTAAGGACTCCAGAATCTTTTGGGCCACTTGCTTGTACTTTGTAGTAGTCATTTTGTGACACTTTAAACAAAATCCCCATGCCTGTGCCTCACCTCCATAATTTAAACTTAACTGGGGTTGTTATGATCAGAGTTTTGGTATATTTGCTAGATTCTTAAGCAGTTCTAGTGTACCCACATGGGGGACACTTGAGTCTTCAGCAGTTCTAGTGTACCCACATGGGGGACACTTGAGTCTTCAGCAGTTCTAGTGTACCCACATGGGGGACACTTGAGTCTTTAGCAGATTCTAGTGTACCCACATGGGAGACACTTGAGTCTTCAGCAGATTCTGGTGTACACACATGGGGGACACTTGAGTCTTTAGCAGATTCTAGTGTACCCACATGGGGACACTGGGGTTTTCAGTAGATTCTAGTGTACACACACAGGAACACTGGGATCTCTAGCAGATTCCAGTGCACACACACACAGGGGACACTTGTCTTCAGCAGGTTCTAGCTTATAGACGCATAGGAAACACTGGTGTCTTCAGCAGAGTGTATTGTATTGCATCCTTACCAAATTAGGAAAAATTATAGATTCCACATTCTCATACACAAAATAAATAATCAAAATGTAAATTAAAATTTCATAGACTTTGATTTGTAAAATACATTGAGATTACAGAAAATTAAATGGAAATTTTGTGTTACACAGATTAGTTTGAACACATCTCCACTCTTCATTTCTCTCTCCTAAATCTCTGACCGACATGTTGGTAGATCATTTCTTTTTGTGACTTATATTCTTGTATGGATTTATTTAAAGACACCATGGTTATACCTGTGTTTTGGATTTATACATGAAGCTAATAAAATGCATGTGAAAGTTTGCAAGTTTTCTTGTAAGTGTCTGGCTCATTTAAATCAAACACGGAGTAGGATGATTGGATTATATGGTATTGTAGAGAGCTATCCTCAAATATAACAACCATCATCTTCACACACACACACGCGTGCGCGCACACACAGACACACACACACACACACACACACACACACACACACACACACACGGTGCATCCCAAACCCAGGGTTGGTGACTGTTGACAGTCTTCTGTAGAGAGTTTGAGAGACTTAGTGGACCCTCACTTGAGATTCCAGCCTCTCCCTCTTGCACCTCCCAGTCTTTTGTCTGTAATTTTGTGCTAATTGTACATGACCTTATGGTCTTGGAAGGTGCCAGAGTGTTTAGATCATGGAAGGCTAACAGAAGCAGGAACATCATCTATGCAACTGTGGGAAAGTTGACAAATTTGCTGGGACAAAACATTCTGGTGGCGTGGTTGCTTAAAGTTACTCACACTTAAGCACTCTGTAAGTAACCCTCATCCATGCTCTGTAAGTAACCCTCATCCATGCTCTGTTAGTAACCCTCATCCATGCTCTGTTAGTAACCCTCATCCATGCTCTGTTAGTAACCCTCATCCATGCTCTGTTAGTAACCCTCATCCATGCTCTGTAAGTAACCTTCATCCATGCTCTGTTAGTAACCCTCATCCATGCTCTGTTAGTAACCCTCACCCATGCTCTGTTAGTAACCCTCACCCATGCTCTGTTAGTAACCCTCACCCATGCTCTGTTAGTAACCCTCATCCATGCTCTGTTAGTAACCCTCATCCATGCTCTGTTAGTAACCCTCATCCATGCTCTGTTAGTAACCCTCACCCATGCTCTGTTAGTAACCCTCATCCATGCTCTGTTAGTAACCCTCACCCATGCTCTGTTAGTAACCCTCATCCATGCTCTGTTAGTAACCCTCACCCATGCTCTGTTAGTAACCCTCACCCATGCTCTGTTAGTAACCCTCACCCATGCTCTGTTAGTAACCCTCACCCATGCTCTGTTAGTAACCCTCACCCATGCTCTGTTAGTAACCCTCATCCATGCTCTGTAAGTAACCCTCATCCATGCTCTGTTAGTAACCCTCATCCATGCTCTGTTAGTAACCCTCATCCATGCTCTGTTAGTAACCCTCATCCATGCTCTGTTAGTAACCCTCACCCATGCTCTGTTAGTAACCCTCATCCATGCTCTGTTAGTAACCCTCATCCATGCTCTGTTAGTAACCCTCACCCATGCTCTGTTAGTAACCCTCACCCATGCTCTGTTAGTAACCCTCATCCATGCTCTGTTAGTAACCCTCATCCATGCTCTGTAAGTAACCCTCATCCATGCTCTGTAAGTAACCCTCACCCATGCTATGTTAGTAACCCTCATCCATGCTCTGTTAGTAACCCTCATCCATGCTCTGTTAGTAACGCTCATCCATGCTCTGTTAGTAACCCTCATCCATGCTCTGTTAGTAACCCTCACCCATGCTCTGTTAGTAACCCTCACCCATGCTCTGTAAGTAACCCTCACCCATGCTCTGTTAGTAACCCTCATCCATGCTCTGTTAGTAACCCTCATCCATGCTCTGTAAGTAACCTTCATCCATGCTCTGTTAGTAACCCTCATCCATGCTCTGTTAGTAACCCTCACCCATGCTCTGTTAGTAACCCTCACCCATGCTCTGTTAGTAACCCTCATCCATGCTCTGTTAGTAACCCTCATCCATGCTCTGTTAGTAACCTCATCCATGCTCTGTTAGTAACCCTCATCCATGCTCTGTTAGTAACCCTCACCCATGCTCTGTTAGTAACCCTCATCCATGCTCTGTTAGTAACCCTCATCCATGCTCTGTAAGTAACCCTCACCCATGCTCTGTTAGTAACCCTCATCCATGCTCTGTTAGTAACCCTCATCCATGCTCTGTAAGTAACCCTCATCCATGCTCTGTAAGTAACCCTCCCTCATCCATGCTCTGTTAGTAACCTCATCCATGCTCTGTTAGTAACCTCATCCATGCTCTGTTAGTAACCCTCATCCATGCTCTGTTAGTAACCCTCATCCATGCTCTGCTAGTAACCCTCATCCATGCTCTGTAAGTAACCCTCATCCATGCTCTGTTAGTAACCCTCATCCATGCTCTGTTAGTAACGCTCATCCATGCTCTGTTAGTAACCCTCATCCATGCTCTGTTAGTAACCCTCACCCATGCTCTGTTAGTAACCCTCATCCATGCTCTGTTAGTAACCCTCATCCATGCTCTGTTAGTAACCCTCATCCATGCTCTGTTAGTAACCCTCATCCATGCTCTGTTAGTAACCCTCACCCATGCTCTGTTAGTAACCCTCACCCATGCTCTGTTAGTAACCCTCATCCATGCTCTGTTAGTAACCCTCATCCATGCTCTGTTAGTAACGCTCATCCATGCTCTGTAAGTAACCCTCATCCATGCTCTGTTAGTAACCCTCATCCATGCTCTGTTAGTAACCCTCACCCATGCTCTGTTAGTAACCCTCATCCATGCTCTGTTAGTAACCCTCATCCATGCTCTGTTAGTAACCCTCATCCATGCTCTGTTAGTAACCCTCATCCATGCTCTGTTAGTAACCCTCATCCATGCTCTGTTAGTAACCCTCATCCATGCTCTGTTAGTAACCCTCATCCATGCTCTGTTAGTAACCCTCATCCATGCTCTGTAAGTAACCCTCATCCATGCTCTGTAAGTAACCCTCCCTCATCCATGCTCTGTTAGTAACCCTCATCCATGCTCTGTTAGTAACCCTCATCCATGCTCTGTAAGTAACCCTCCCTCATCCATGCTCTGTTAGTAACCCTCATCCATGCTCTGTTAGTAACCCTCATCCATGCTCTGTTAGTAACCTTCATCCATGCTCTGTTAGTAACCCTCAGCCATGCTCTGTTAGTAACCCTCATCCATGCTCTGTTAGTAACCCTCACCCATGCTCTGTTAGTAACCCTCATCCATGCTCTGTTAGTAACCCTCATCCATGCTCTGTAAGTAACCCTCATCCATGCTCTGTAAGTAACCCTCACCCATGCTCTGTTAGTAACCCTCATCCATGCTCTGTTAGTAACCCTCATCCATGCTCTGTTAGTAACCCTCATCCATGCTCTGTTAGTAACCCTCATCCATGCTCTGTTAGTAACCCTCATCCATGCTCTGTTAGTAACCCTCACCCATGCTCTGTAAGTAACCCTCATCCATGCTCTGTTAGTAACCCTCATCCATGCTCTGTTAGTAACCCTCATCCATGCTCTGTAAGTAACCCTCATCCATGCTCTGTTAGTAACCCTCATCCATGCTCTGTTAGTAACGCTCATCCATGCTCTGTTAGTAACCCTCATCCATGCTCTGTTAGTAACCCTCATCCATGCTCTGTTAGTAACCCTCATCCATGCTCTGTAAGTAACCCTCACCCATGCTCTGTTAGTAACCCTCATCCATGCTCTGTTAGTAACCTCATCCATGCTCTGTTAGTAACCCCAACATGAGTGTTAGTTTCCCAGGTTGCATTCATGTAATTATTTTGGTTTATCTTTAATGTCCTTTAAGTAGGTGGTTGGCATTTGTTTCCATCCCCAAGAAAGTTCCCAAAACACATGGGAGGAGGGTGTTTAATTTTGGAAGAAACTGCCAAAGTCATTTAAAATGGATGCATCATTTCATTGCTGTGCCTGTCAACAGTGAATGAGTTTTAAATCTGATTTTCAAGGTTTTGTTCCAGTAACCTTTAGAAGAGGCTTTGAGGCTGTGTAGAGTTTGTACATTGAGATATAGTAACCTGTTACTGTGCTTCTCCACATCTGTTTCAGGGTCAGCTCATTCAGAAGAGCCAGCGTTATTCTGCAACATCTGGTAAGTTTGCCATTTCTTTTGCTGGGATTGATAGTCTATGATACAGCTTAAGAGTGTCACCATTAGGGGAATAGACAACACTGGGTTGGCAGGTTTCCCTGGTCCCCTAACCACTGTTGTCAATCTCCTAACCACTTGCCACTTCCTATACTGTGTTGTAAGGCTCCGATAATGAATGCAGGTAAATCCTACTGTCTCGTTCTTAAATATTGAGTGTGCAACTTAATCTTGAATAAATTCTTAGTTTTTAGTAGCTTGCCTTTTGATATATATCATATCATATCTATCATCTATCTATATCTATACTATATCTATGTATATATCTGTATATATGATGAGGATAGTATTTACCATATAGAGCTCCTAAATGTTATTTCTAAATATTTAGCATGTGGGCTGGAGAAATAGCTTAACAGTGGTTAAGATACTGGCTGCTCTTGTAGAAGACTGGGGCTCATTTCCTAGGACTGATGGGTCACAACAGTATGTAAGTTCAGTTCCAGTGTATCTTATGGCCTCTGTGGGTACTGTAAGAATTTGGTGCAAAGACATACATGCAGACAAAGCACCCAACACAAAATAAAATTTAAAAATCTTAAACTAATACAGTATATAGTATATAAATGACATCATACTTTAGCAGTTATTGTGCCTGTTATACCTTGAAAAGTTAAACATTCATTTTTTTATCAGATTATAGGAAACTAATTTTTATTCAGTTTTGTATCTTTTGAAGAACTTGATGAATACCTTAGTATGAATAAGCCACCTGCTATAGCACTATATGCAGGTGCTATACTAAGTACTTCATATATGCGTTAGCTCATTTAATTCTCATTATATCCTATGAAGGCCTATAGCTCTCATGTAGTTCTAAAGCCTTCAGTAAAGGATTTTTGTTGTTAATTTGTGGTAAGCACTTTGTGACAAGGTCTGATCAGAACATAGATGCAGCTCCTTTTGTCTTTAGCCTGGCACTTGACTGTGCCAAAGGGCAACACAGTACGGACCTGTCTTTAAAGAAGTCTCAGGTTGTTTTTCTCAGCTCTGCTCTGCAGGAGTTCATGTGTCCATGGCACGTGTTTACTCACGGGTGGGACTCAGTAAGACAGCAGAATGGCTCATCTCTGTTGGGTTGCTGAAGAAGTGTATCTTATTATAGGGATAATTTTGTGAACTAGATTTTTCTGGTGAGAAATTCAAATTGAAAGGATGCATGCTTTTAATTATTCAATAGACTTTCTTAAAGCTCTCCTAAGTGTGTATTACTTTTATCTGGTAATGAATCATCATAAGAATTATATACACATGATTTACAAAGGAAAATGTAAGCAGGTTTAATGCTGTCAAAGTAGAGTTCTCTAGATTTTATTAGGTTTTAAGTATATGTGTGCTGTATGATTTTAATTGGCATATTCCAAGTAAAAATTTAATTTCACTTGTTTTTAAATTTCTGCAGTCCTGAGGATTGAATTGAGGAGTTCTCATATGCTGGGCAAGCACTTCACCACTGTGCTGCAATTTTAACATTTAAACTGACTTCCAATTTTAGTTTATGTTTAGGATTCGCCTTACCATTTTTAATTATGTCTATGTGTGTCTGTGTATGTGAATGCAGGTGTGCACAGTGGCAGATTCCCCTAGAGTTGGAGGTATAGGCACTTATGAGGAATTGTGTAAGAACAGTATACATTCTTAACAACTGAGCCATCTCTCCAGCCTCTATGACTTCCAATTTTATACTATACCCTGTTCTTATATGTTGCCACTATATTTGGTAGGGTGAACCTGGGAGAGTGGAGCCTAAAAATAGCCAATTGTATTCAGAGCATACAGTTTATATTCTGAGGGCAATTGTAAGTGGGAAGCAAGGTTATATGAATAAAGTTCACTTGGGTTTAAGTTGTAGACAAGAAGACAACTCATGGTTGGAGACATCATTCTGAATATAAAGGGTGAGATGATGGCTGTCTAAATTAATAACCTGCTGAAGGCCAGCTTTGATTGGTCAGGTTTATTGAGGAGGGGCTTGGAGTCAGAGGTCAACCATTTAGCAGACTTTTCTCTAAGGGAGTAAAACTTAATTCTCTGGGGCTGGTGACAAACTCTCTGGGGCCACTGCAGAGCAAGGGAGCAAAATTTAATTCTCTGGGGCTGATGAAAAGGGAGAAAACACACACACACACACAGTGGACAAAGCAAGATTTCAACAAGCTCCAACAACTTTATTTTTTCTCCCACAACTTATATATACTAGCAAAATCTTCAAGCAATATAAAAAATACAATATGGTTACATTCTATTTTTCTTTTAAGTGAATTATTACAATGAGTATACATGTATGTATATAAACACACACATATCACATTCCCCAACACCCTTACATGATTAAACATTTTCCATATTACAAATAAAAACCTAATATTTCCAAGAACCCACATCCATTCATGTCTAAGCAACTTGTTACAGATTCACAAAGTGTAAGCAAGCAACATTATTTTTCTCAGCCAGTTTCTTTTACTGGCAGGCAGCAATTCGAGGTTATAAAGAAAGGGTAATTCATATTATTATTTATCTTAAAAAGTAACCTCATAAAAATTCTTAAAAGATCATAAATCTAAGATTTTATATGAAAAAAAAAAAACCAGTCATTTCTACTTTAAATCCCCAGAGTGTGCACATTCAGAAACATATCAGGAAGCCAAGGGGAAAATGGGTTCAAGAAATGAATCATCACCTTCATCATCAGCCCGTCTGCTAGTCCTGGCCGGGCTGCCGTTGTCCTTATTCCTTGTCCTCAAAAAAATCCCTTCCTTGCTTAATTATCAAAAGTGTGCCTTTCTGAATTTTTAAATTGTTCCCCAAGTTTTCTATATCAAAACCATTAAAGGAAGCCTATTAATCTAACTTTACTAGCAATCTACATCTCTAAATTTTTTCTAAGGGTGGTGGTTGAATGATTAATCGGCTCCAGTAGCAACACCTGGAAAATATCAATCACTATTATTGTAAGTGCCAATAACACGACCCAGTGAGGAGATGGAAACCCCTTATAGTTTTCATACAGCTCATAGATTATAAAGATTCTGATGACCAGGAAGGCAACAAGGAGAGAAAAACTCCACAAGAGCAGGAAGTCCTCCTCAGGGCACATAGTCCTCAGGGCTCTGCCTCTCCAAGGCGCACACATCATGACTGTGCTAGCCAGTGGGCAGCCTTCCGTGAGTTCTAAAGCTGTTTTGCTGCTCCTCTGGCACGACACCCAGTAAAACCCACTCCTGTCATTATATGAAATAGGCACGGAAGCACATTCTAAGAACAATTCAAGTCACGGAGGAAGGAAAGCACACGATTTCCTCAGAAATCTCACAAAGTTTCACTTGTGGGCTGGGTGAGGTTTAAAATACTGTCTGTAGATAAAGGAAGGTGTTAAGATGGTGGTGTTATGAGCCTGGCAGTTGTGTGTGTGTCTGATTCATACAAAGCTGCTGGGTAGTTAGAGTCCTGTCCTTACAGGTACAGTGCTTACGCCACATAGCAGAGCTCTTTGTAGCCTCCCACTTTTAGCTTCAGTGACTGTTTAGAAAATATTTGACATGGCCAGGGATAGTGGCACACATCTTTAGATTTACTTATTTTATGTATATGAGTACACCGTTGCTGTCTTCAGACACACCAGAAGAGGGCGTCAGATCTCATTACACATGGTTGTGAGCCACCATGTGGTTGCTGGGAATTGAACTCAGGACCTCTGGAAGAGAAGTCCATGCTCTTAACCACTGAGCCATCTCTCCAGCCTCTCAGTGACCTTTTTAAACAGTGATGCTGAAGCTCTTAGAGCATTAGTGTACCATTCATACAGATATATATATCAGTGTATCTAATCTGCTTCTATTTGACAGTCTATAGATTGAAGACAGCTGTCAGTTCTGTAGTTATGGTAATGGTGTTGAAATAGTCCTGTGTGAGACCCTAAGCCAGTGTGTAGACAGCATCTTTCCAATTCAGAACATGCAAGCCTGCGCTCAGCGGTTAAGATCCCTGACTGCAGTTCCAAAGGTCCCAGGTTCAAATCCCAGCAACTGCATGGTGACTCTCAATTCTCTGAGGTGGTTTTCGCTACTCTCTCACAGCTACAGCACACCCATAGTAATAAAATCAATATATCTTTAAAAGAAAAAAAAAAAAAGAATGTGCAAACCTGAAGCTTTGTGACCTGGCCTTGCTGCTTGTCTGTCTGTACTCCTATTGTGCATTTTCTTGTCCAGCCTTTGTTTCACTCATGTTTACCATCTTAGTATCTCCAGATACTTATGTTTATGGTTAGTACTGAAAGAAGAAAAGCTGAACTCTCCATGAACTCTTCAGTTCAGGGTCCTCTTACCCCTCCCATCCAGAGACTGTTCCCGGAGCACTCCTGAACTTTTTACCCCAAGGTACCCCCTCCCAATTGGAAACTGCTTCAGGAACATTTTTTAGATAAGGGGTCTCCTGGAAAAAACCTAGTCCTACCCCTCCTAACTGAAGATTATGCCAAGAACATTTTTGAGATAGGGGCCTCCTGGTACTATCCCAGAATGTTCCAATAGATCGAGTACATTGCCAAAATATAGGACACGACCCCTTGGTTATGTAAAGCCCCTTGGCAGAACACCTTGGTGACGTAAAACTTGCACTTTTCCCCTGGCTATTTCCTATAAAAGCCTGTGAAAAGTTTGGGCCAATGGCCGAATCTCCTCTGCACCTTGCTGCATGAGTTTCGACCCCAGATATCTGGTATATGTGCTTTTTATGTTCTTTCGTGTCGATGCTGTATTAAATCTTACTCTCTATACATCTTAAGTTCGGTCTCAGTGTCTTCTTGGGTGCGCGGCTGACCCGAGGCTTGAGTAAGTGCCTCCCTTTGGGAGTTTTGGAGTCTTTCACACACAGATCTTTTTACCAACTAAAGCAAGGACATTGGAGCATTCTTTATACAGGATGCTAGGGACTAAGTTTCTGTGAACTTTTCGCCTCAGGACAGCACCCAGGTTTTCAGGGCCTGTCGCACTTGTAACTACTGGGCCTGTCACACTTGTAACTACTGGAGTGGATGTAGCATGCAAGGAGTTAATATCCTATTTCTAAGTGGATTGAATCAACTAATCTACAGCATAGCCTTTCCTAGAGCTCCTTGGACTATGAAATACTCTTAAATCTTGTAGTTTGTTACAAATTTCAAATTCTACATTTAGTGCTTAGAAAATGGAGAGAGCAAATAATCTTACTATATAGTAGCTATTGATATCTTGACTAAAATAGCATCTGGCCTGAGCTTTGACCGACATGGGGGAGGTGAGAATTCTAGGTAGGACAATGGTAAGTACTGAAAGAAGAAAAGCTGAACTCTCCATGAACTCTTCAGTTCAGGGTCCTCTTACCCCTCCCATCCAGAGACTGTTCCCGGAGCACTCCTGAACTTTTTACCCCAAGGTACCCCCTCCCAATTGGAAACTGCTTCAGGAACATTTTTTAGATAAGGGGTCTCCTGGAAAAAACCTAGTCCTACCCCTCCTAACTGAAGATTATGCCAAGAACATTTTTGAGATAGGGGCCTCCTGGTACTATCCCAGAATGTTCCAATAGATCGAGTACATTGCCAAAATATAGGACACGACCCCTTGGTTATGTAAAGCCCCTTGGCAGAACACCTTGGTGACGTAAAACTTGCACTTTTCCCCTGGCTATTTCCTATAAAAGCCTGTGAAAAGTTTGGGCCAATGGCCGAATCTCCTCTGCACCTTGCTGCATGAGTTTCGACCCCAGATATCTGGTATATGTGCTTTTTATGTTCTTTCGTGTCGATGCTGTATTAAATCTTACTCTCTATACATCTTAAGTTCGGTCTCAGTGTCTTCTTGGGTGCGCGGCTGACCCGAGGCTTGAGTAAGTGCCTCCCTTTGGGAGTTTTGGAGTCTTTCATTTGGTGCGTTGGCCGGGAATCAGCGCGATCACCCAGAAGTCCTGAGCCCACTCAGGGGTAAGATTTTTTTATTCTGCTATTCTGTTTGGTCTGGTATCTGTGTTCTGTATCTGGAGGCCAGGTAGGCCGTTCTGCTGTTTGGTGCGATCGCTGTTTTGAGTTTGCGTGATGCTCTGTGCTCAGTACGAGCACCAGAGACCGTGCTCCGGGCTGGAGACCAAGCAGGTCTCAATAAGAGAGCACGGGGTGGGTAGGACAGACGTGTCTGGTGCCCACCGTCCGATCGCCCTGGGGGACGCCCCTAGGAAGACAAGGGGAGGGTCAAGGACGCTTGGCGGACCCCTCTGAAGGCCGAGAGACCATCACTTTGGTGGAAGGTCTAAGCCGGCCGGCCTTGGAAAGGCCATCTGAATCTGTGAGTTGCCTGTGGGCGACGGGAAGTCGCCGCTGTTTTTGGTTTCTTTTTGTCTGAGTCTCGTGTCTGCTCTTGTTGTTTGCTATTATTCTAGAAATGGGACAATCTGCTGGGTGTGTAGGTGTGGAACTGCTGCATTTGTGTATTCTGGCAGTGGCTGTGAGAGGACGACTGTCTATGGCCTCACGGTCTGCACCCCGAAAGAGATGTTCCAAGGGAGACCCTGGAAGGAGTGCCCAGGGTACAGAACAGTCAAAAAGACCTGGCTGTTGCCTGGCAGAGTAAAAGAGAGAGAGAGTGTTCTCTCTGTCAGAGCGGGAGTGGATGTGGAATCCCACCCCTATCAGGAAAAAGAGTCAATGTGGAATCCGACCCCTGTCAAAGTGGCGTTTGGCTGGTTGTGTTTGTGTCACGTGACAAGACTGTGTGTGTGTGTGTGTGTGTGTGTGTGTTAACCCTTTGTCGACTGTAGACTTGGACTGACGTCAGGACAGAATTTGTCAGCAATGGTTTTGAAAAAAGGGAAAAAAAAAAAGAGAAAAAGAACCATCAGGCCGGTCTTGCCCACCGCGCTCTCGGCGAGGCAGTGCCAGCGGCTCGCAGCGGGCGGGCAGCGCCGGCCGGCCTTGCTGCGGGGCCATCGTGGGGCGAGACCGGCTGCCACCGGCCGACAGGGGCAGCGCACGGTCCGCACTCGGCTGGGGAGCCCCAGGCTGTTCAAAAGAGAACCTAGATGCAGAGCCGGCTTTGGCGGCGCAGTTATGCTGGTGGTGAGTGCGGCCGCCTGCCGGTCCCGGAGTGGCCGTGAAGCCTGCCACAGCTGGGGAGGGGCCGACTACAGCCGCCGTCCCTCCTTTGGCCCCCCCAGAGTCTACCCGCACTCCCTTGTGCCTGCCTGACTGCGTGCTCCCTCCCCAAAGACAGTGCAGAGAGCACCAGGCGTCTATCAGGTAGTTAAATAGTTAAATTGCTGCCTCTGCCTGCCAGCGTTTGTTTGCCACTCCCAGGAGTTTACGCTGCATTCCAGCGCGCAGCGGAGACTCGGCGCTTGGCTCCTCTCTGTCCATTCGCCGTTACTGAGAAAATCCTGGTTAGTTTCTTTCCCTCCGCTGACTAGTATGCTTGAGTTCAGCGGGTTGCTGCGTCTGATCTGAGGACGCCACAAGGTTCCCTGGTTGCTTCTCATTTCCCTGTCCCCTGTATCCTGTCTCTTGTTAACTGTTAACAGAAAAAATTGTGTTCATTTTGAAATATCAGTGGTTTGGTATAGCCAGATGTGAAAACTGCACTCCCTTCTCTGCCCCATGTGTTTTCTCTTCTCAGGCACTGCCCTGAGTTGTTGGCAGTGAGTCTGTTCTGGGCTCCGGTGAGGGAGACCACTCACTTGGGGCTTCTTCTGTCCAAGGTAAGGAACACCTGCGGGTCTAATTGCCAGGCTCTGATGAGGTCTCGTCTCTGTGGGACTAGAAAAGTGCCCCGACAATCTGACCTAACAGTGAAAAGAGGTAAACTATGAAAAAGTTAAGTGACAGAATATAGATGTAAAAATTAGACAACATTCAAAGTAAGCAAAGACAAGAAAGAGATATATAGATAGAAAAAGAGACATTATATGAGATCTCCATAGTGGTTAAAAAACAGGAGTAAAGAGAGATAACTGACAAAGACTAGAACCTAGCAAAGTGACACTTGCTAATAATACTAGCACTTAGAGATGATCTGTAAGAAATAAGGAGCCAGAAAATTTTCTAAAAAGATAAGAGAAATGAAATGCTGGTCACAAAAGTCAGGGAGACTAGAAAACTTAGTACCTGGCAACAGAAAAAAGAAAGCTTTTGGCTAAAGATCAGAGTGTTTGCTGTTGAAAAAGAAGAGCACTGGATGAGAGACTGTCCTAACAAAAAGAAGAGGAACCCCCCTCATGAAAAAGATAGCAGAAGGGGTGCTAACACAGAGGCTGAGTCCTTAAAAGAGACTGGTAGTCTACCTGTTGAAGCAGCTAAAAAGAGACTGTGTTTTCATATTCCTCCACTGACCAGTGCAAAGCAAGTTTAAAAGGTCCCTGGACACTACAGGTCTTTGCAAACTGTGGATTCCAGGTTTTGCTGCATTAAAAAGATAAACAGCCCTTCGTATAAGAAATAAAGAACAACCTTGGATGGCCTTAGATGCTATTGAGACTGCCCTAATGTTGTCCCCAACTTTGGGACTCCTAAATATGACTGAGAACAAAGGTATTGCCAAAGAGGTTCTTACTCAGAAATTGGGACCCTAAAAGATCAGTGGCACTTGAAAAATTAGACCTGGTGACTGAGGGATGGCCTGCTTGTCTGCACATAGTGGCTTCTGGTCAGGGACACATGATTCGATTGTTTCCCTGGCTGATGGACACATTATTAGAGCTTTTGTTGACAGAACAAATGACTTTGCTTCCCCTGCTAACCTACTCATCACTGCTCTGACATTCTGGCGGGAGGAACTTCGGCTCAGAAGGCTGAACTCTTGGCGCTAACCCAAGCCCTGCGGTTGGCTGAAGGCAGAGACATCAAAGACAAAGAAAAATTCTGGCCCTCCTAGAGGCTCCTGAATGAACTGGGTGAGTTGGGGTACCGGGTATCAGCCAAGAAAGCTCAGCTATGTCGTACCGAGGTGCCAAAACGACGGAAAGCGGTGGCTCACCGAAGCCAAGAAAAAGACTGTGATGCTGATCCCAACCCCCACCACCCCGCGCCAAGTAAGTGAGTTTCTGGGAACGGTGGGCTTTTACAGACTCTGGACTAAAGAAAAAGTCCCATTCACCTGGACTGAGGAACACCAAAAAGCCTTTGACAGCATAAAGGCAGCCCTGCTTGCAGCCCCCGCTCTGGCTTTGCCAGATCTGACTAGCCTCATGGTTAAAGGTAAGCGGAAGGCGGGGACAGCAGTGCAGCAGTGGACAAAAAGCAGGTGATCTAGGCCAGCAGCCTCCCTAAAGAGACTTCAGCCCAGAAAGCTGAATTTGTGGTTTTGATACAAGCTTTATAAATGACAAAAGAAAAGTCTACAGCAGGTATGCTTTTGCCACTGTATGGAACAATATGCAGACAAAGAAAGCTGTTGACATCTGCAGAAAAAGACGTTCTCAATATAGATAAATGAGACTGCTCACATAAGTCATCAAGAAGACTATTAAAGAAAATTTTTCCAAGGTTCAGAGTGCCAAAAGCAATATCAGATAATGTTGCCCAGGTAAGTCAGGGTGTGGCCAAGTATTCAGAGGTCAAAAATTACATTGTGTGTATAGACCTCAGAGCTCAGGATAGATAAAAATTAGTTTAAAACTCTAAGACAGACCTTGACAAAATTAATCGTGGAGACTGGCATGGACTTGGTGTTCCTTCCCTATGCCCTATCTCTTGATTCAGTTTTACTCTGTTTAAAGTCCTTTATGAAACTCCTATGCCCATTACTGTTTTTAATAATGTGTTTAAACCTATGTTGTTAATAATGCTCTGTATGCTAAGTTAAAAGGGCTTGCAGGTGGTACAGAAAAAAGTCTGGTCACAACTGGTTACAGTGAACGAGCTGGATACCCCAAGGACATCTCACCAGTTCCAGCCAGAGATCTGATCTACGTGCACCTGCGTCATGCCCAGACCCTGACTAAATTAGTTATTGAGACTGGCGGTAAAGACTGGGTGACCCTCCTTCCCTTTGTGCTTCTCAGAGTCCGAAACACACCTGGACGTTTTACTTCTTTGACTGAGTCTAGCAGGATATTGGATCCCTGTGTTGACTCTTCCTCACCCTCTGCTCTGTTTACCCATTTAAAGGCCTTGGAGGTTGTCAGAACACAGATCTGGGACCAGATCAAAGAAGCTCATGCACCTGGGACTACAGCAGTTTGGTCCTTGTCAGATGAAATCGCACCGGCACTCTTGAGCCTCGGTGGAAAGGACCATATCTGGTACTGTTAACAACTCCACGCCTCCCACGTCAAGAAGGCTCCTAGCCAGGGTAGAGGCAACCATGAAGACAACTGGACGGTGGCAACTACTGACAATCCTCTTAAACTTCGCTTGTGTCGTGGGGGCCACCCTAAGCCTAGGGAACGACAACCCTCTTGCCCCGATTCAACAGTCATGGGAAGTGCTTAATGGGGAGGGAAACATTGTATGGGCAATCACTGCAGCACATCCCCCTTGGACTTGGTGGCCTGATCTCACACCTGACATTTGTAAGTTAGTAGCAGGATCTCCCAATTGGGACCTCCCTGACCATACTGATCTTAGTAACCCACCCCCTGAACAGCGGTGTGTTCCAGGTGGAATAGGGAACACGTATGGGTGTTCAGGGCAGTTCTACCGAGCTAATCTTAGAGCTGCACAGTTTTATGTTTGCCCTGGTCAGGGTCAAAACAAAGAGCTTCAACAAAAATGTGGGGGGGGCATCAGATTATTTCTGTGGCAAATGGACATGTGAAACGACAGGGGATGCCTACTGGAAGCCTTCCTCTGACTGGGATCTAATCACGGTAAAACGAGGTAGTGGTTATGATAAGCCATATCAAGGAGAAAGAGATCCCCATAAATATCCAAACTATGGCGACCTCCATCCAGATGAGGCCGCCATAGGAGCTTATGGGTGTGCTACTGAAAACAGCCCCCCAGGACCATGCAAAGGTAAATACTGCAACCCCCTACTTATAAAATTCACTGAAAAAGGAAAACAAAATCGTTTAAGTTGGCTTAAAGGAAATAAGTGGGGTTGGCGTGTATCCAGTCCACCAAGAGACCCTGGGTTCATCTTCACGATCAGGCTAACAGTGAGAGACCTGACAATAACACCCATAGGACCCAACAAAGTCCTTACGGAACAGGGTCCCCCAGTTGCACCAGCTCCCCCACAAGTCCCGGCTGTACCAGCTCCACCAACTCCACAGCCCAGAACAGTGAGACCTTCCCTACCGACCTTAGTTTCCCCACCGCCCCTAGATACAGAAAGCCGTCTGGTCAGTCTAGTTCAAGGAGCTTTTTTGGTGTTGAATAGAACTAATCCTAATATGACTCAATCATGTTGGTTATGCTATGCCTCTAGGCCCCCTTATTATGAAGGAATTGCTCAGATCAGGACTTATAATACTACTTCAGATTATTCTCAATGCCTTTGGGGAGAAAGTAGAAAGCTGACTCTGGAAGCACTTTCAGGAAGTGGGCTCTGTTTGGGCCAGGCGCCTCAGGATAAACGGCACCTTTGTAATCAGACCCAGAACATCCAGCCTAGCAAAAGTGGTCAGTATCTGGTGCCCCCCATAGACACAGTATGGGCTTGCAATACCGGTCTCACTCCTTGTGTATCTATATCTGTTTTTAACAGTTCCAAAGATTTCTGCATTTTAGTTCAGCTTATTCCTAGACTCCTGTATCATGATGATAGCTCCTTTTTAGATAAGTTTGATCATCGGGTCCGCTGGAAAAGAGAGCCCATTACCTTAACTCTGGCAGTACTTTTGGGATTGGGAGTAGCAGCGGGAGTAGGTACAGGGACCGCTGCCTTAATTCAGACCCCCCAATACTATGAAGAATTACGTACAGCTATGGACATTGATATTAGAACTATAGAACAGTCTATAACTAAATTAGAAGAATCTTTAACTTCCCTGTCTGAAGTAGTGCTGCAAAATAGGAGGGGATTAGACTTATTATTCCTTAAAGAAGGAGGACTTTGTGCTGCCCTAAAAGAAGAATGTTGTTTTTATGTTGATCATTCAGGAGTAATCAAAGACTCTATGGCCAGACTTAGATAACGCCTAGATATGCGTAAAAGAGAGAGAGAAAGCCAACAAGAATGGTTCGAAAGCTGGTTTAATAAGTCCCCTTGGCTTACCACTCTCCTCTCCTCCATAGCAGGACCCTTAATTACACTTATGCTTTTGCTCACTCTCGGCCCCTGCATTCTTAATAAGTTAGTGGCTTTTATCAGAGAAAGAATAAATGCAGTGCAAGTTATGGTATTAAGGCAACAATATCGGGTCCTTCAGGAAGCCAGTACCCAGCTCTAAGATTAGAGCTTGTCCCTAAAAGAAGGGGGGAATGAAAGAAGAAAAGCTGAACTCTCCATGAACTCTTCAGTTCAGGGTCCTCTTACCCCTCCCATCCAGAGACTGTTCCCGGAGCACTCCTGAACTTTTTACCCCAAGGTACCCCCTCCCAATTGGAAACTGCTTCAGGAACATTTTTTAGATAAGGGGTCTCCTGGAAAAAACCTAGTCCTACCCCTCCTAACTGAAGATTATGCCAAGAACATTTTTGAGATAGGGGCCTCCTGGTACTATCCCAGAATGTTCCAATAGATCGAGTACATTGCCAAAATATAGGACACGACCCCTTGGTTATGTAAAGCCCCTTGGCAGAACACCTTGGTGACGTAAAACTTGCACTTTTCCCCTGGCTATTTCCTATAAAAGCCTGTGAAAAGTTTGGGCCAATGGCCGAATCTCCTCTGCACCTTGCTGCATGAGTTTCGACCCCAGATATCTGGTATATGTGCTTTTTATGTTCTTTCGTGTCGATGCTGTATTAAATCTTACTCTCTATACATCTTAAGTTCGGTCTCAGTGTCTTCTTGGGTGCGCGGCTGACCCGAGGCTTGAGTAAGTGCCTCCCTTTGGGAGTTTTGGAGTCTTTCATGTGCTTTCCCTTAATATTGCTTTATTACAAGTGCTCCTAAGGATTGATTTTTTTGACATATAGCTAAGTTAGATTCTAGGCAGTCCTTGATCAGACCTTGGGCATGGATAGCTAAGTCACTGCCCTACACAGGAATTTACCATTATCTAGGAAGAAGGAAGTTTGTGACCTAAAGAGGAACCAGAGTAGATACTTAGAACTATAGATAGCTGAGTTACACCCACGTACAAGTTTTTACAATGGCCTAGGGGGAAGGTGGACTTTACAATAGACTAGAATAGGAACTATGGCAAGAGCATGAAGCCCTTGCCCCTGGCTTCTAAGATTAAGTGGACTTTAGGTGGAGCTGTCTTTGATCCCAGTTGTTAACATTGAATTCTATCCCAGTTGGTTCCTGCCAGTCCTTCTGAGTTTGCATTCCTCTGTTTTGTGTAAGAATCCAGTAACCTCTTTGTACCTTGCTGGTGTGTCACCCAACTTCCCTATTTTCTTCTATATAAAAAGTTTGATGCTTGATTTGACAAATTACATTCAGATTCTACACAATCTCCTGTGTCGCTTCTGTTTGTCATTCTCCAACTTCTTGTCCACCTGCAACCAGAGACCCATTCCACGCAGATAAGAGACCCAAAAAGGGGATATTTTGTTCCCCATTCTAAGGAGGGACGAAGTATTCACCCTTTGGTATTCCTTCTTCTTGAGTTTCATGTGTTTTGCAAATTGTATCTTGGGTATTCTAAGTTTCTGGGCTAATATCCACTTATCAGTGAGTGCATATCGTGTGAGTTCTTTTATGATTGGGTTACCTCACTCAGGATGATACCCTCCAGATTCATCCATTTGCCTAGGAATTTCATAAATTCATTGTTTTTAATAGCTGAGTAATACTCCATTGTGTAAATGTACCACATTTTCTGTATCCATTCCTCTGTTGAGGGACATCTGGGTTCTTTCCAGCTTCTGGCTATTATAAATAAGGCTGCTATGAACATAGTGGAGCATGTGTCCTTCTTACAAATTGGAACATCTTCTGGGTATATGCCCGGGAGAGGAATTGCTGGATCTTCCGGTAGTACTATGTCCAATTTTCTGAGGAACCGCCAGACTGATTTCCAGAGTGGTTGTACCAGCTTGCAATCCCACCAACAATGGAGGAGTGTCCCTAGACTGCCCCATCCGGGGATCCATACCATAATCAACCACCAAACGCAGACCCAATTGCATGTGCCAGCAAGATTTTGCCGACAGGACCCTGATATAGCTGACTCTTGTAAGGCCATGCCAGTGCCTGAAAAATACAGAAGTGGATGCTCAGAGTCATCTATTGGATGGAACACATGGCCCCCAATGGAGGAGCTAGAGAAAGTACCCAAGGAGCTGAAGGTGTCTGTAACCCTATAGGAGGAAGAGCAATATGAACTAACCAGTACCCCCTGAGCTCGTGTCTCTAGCTGCATATGTAGCAGAAGGCCATCATTGGTAGGAGAGGCCTTGGTCTTGCGAAGATCATATGCCCCAATACAGGGGAATACCAGGGCCAGGAAGCGGGAGTGGGTGGGCTGGAGAGCAGGGTGGGGGGAGGGTATAAGGGACTTTGGGGATAGGATTTGAAATGTAAATGAAGAAAATATCTAATAAAAAATGAAAAAAATAAGATACTAAAATTTTCAGAGGTGTGCATGGTTTGCTTGGAGACTCCTCCATCTGTTTAATCTGAGAAGCCTTTGTTGGGCATCTCTAGGTAGACACTCCTCTAGTTATGCTTGAAAGATGTGCACTTGGTGTGTGTTTTGCTGTGAGCATATGATGAAACTTAATGAAGTTATTCTTTGTTCACTTAGAGAATGTCCATGCACACAGAAGCTGCAGAAGTGCTGCTGGAAAGGAGAGGCTGTGCAGGCGTCATAACACTCAACAGACCCAAGTTCCTCAACGCACTGAGTCTGAATATGATCCGGCAGATCTATCCACAGCTAAAGGTCTGTAATAGTCTGAATGCATTAGGTCAAGCCTTCTGAAGTCCATTGTAGGAGAACATTCCTGGTATTTCACTGTAGGACTGCATCAGCATCAATGATGCTTTCCCGTGGAATCTATTCCACTTACTGTCTTAGGAGACGCCTTTTCCTTCATAAAGCTCTTATATGTTTCTCTTTGTGTTCTGCCACATCTTCATCTCACTGACCTTTTAGACAGAGTTCCTAGAGATCAGTGTACTGAATGAAAAGAAGAAAGAAAAAGGAAGGACATGACTGTCCCTAGGTATGGTGTACAAGAAGGTTTACTGTAGATAAATGGGCTATCAGAGCCAGAGGCAGGATTTTTGGGAGAGTCCAGGAGACTAACAGAGTAAAGGGGAGACAAAAATGGGCAGGGTAACTAAAATGGCTGCATTATATGGGAAAGGTCAGCTGGAGGAAGGACAGTCCAGGGCCTACCTAGCCTAGAGAAATTTAGGTTAGAGGACAGAGTATGCCAGCCACACCCTGTAACAGGACTGAAGGATGCTGGGAGAACCTGGCAGCTATGTCCTCATTCATAAGTTAAAGAGGCTCCTCAGTTAGCCATTTGTCCTAGGTTTGAGACCTAACATACTAGTCTGATCTGCTTCTTCATGACAGCCTTTTGGATTGAAGACAACTTTGTCTTTCCGTTTTTTGAGACAGAGTCTAGCTAGGCATCCCAGGCTGGACTCACACTTAAAATCTTCTTGCCTGTGCCTCCTCCTTGCTGGGACTGGCGTTTGTACCTCCATGCCCCAGGACTCAGCTGTCTTACATTGCTTGGCCAACTCCCCCTTCCTCCTCTGCTTGGCACCCCTTATTCCTCCTAGCCCCTCGTTCTTTATATTTCTCAGTCATCCTTAGATCCTTAGGTAGGTTTTTAAAGTGAAGTGCTTGGGACATTAGAAAAGTATAGGGCTAAAATCCAGGCATGTATTAAAAAACTTGGATTTCTGCATATTAAGTCTGTAGGCTGGGCATGATAATCTCGCTACCCCAACATTCCTCAGCTGAGAGAAAATGAGAATGATGGTCTATCTCTGCCACTGATCTGCACCCCACACTCTTATTGTGCTGATTTTATTACTTGACCTCATGAAACTCCCATCACCCTCAAATTTAATACCTTTGTAAGAACTAGTCTGTGTAAGAACTTTTTTTGGTATAACAGAGTCTATTATACTCTGAAAGACTATTGGTGCACAACATACCAGCATTCTTTGGGTTGATTTGTTCTTTAGACTCATAAATGTATATGACACAGTGCCATTAGGCACTGATTTGTTTACCTTTTCTTAAAACTCTGATAGATATTTCTGGGATATGTTCCAGTCTGTACTTAGAAAATGAAATGAAATGAAATTGGTGGGACCCATTCCTCTGCATGTGTTTTATGAAGGTCACATATGTGTACACAGATGTATATGAATGTATTTTAAGTGAGCTTCTATTTACTATGCTCTCAAAAACCATGATCATCTTTTATGTTTGGGTAGAAGTGGGAACAAGACCCTGACACGTTCCTGATCATCATAAAGGGAGCCGGAGGAAAGGCCTTCTGTGCTGGAGGGGACATCAAAGGTAGAACGCCTGCCCACTGTAAACTCTTACCTCACTACAACTAATACATATGGAAGTGCTTGAGATAGTTTTTGTTTAGTTTGCTTTTTAGAATTTTTTGTTGTATGTTAACAATTTTTTACAAGTTAAAGTTTAAAATATGGAGAATTTGTTACCATTCGAATGGGGATTTTATTTTACTACAAATGTCCAGTGCTGAAGTTTAGATATTTTGTTCTTCTCTTGTGGCATGTCCCCCGCCCCTAGTATCACCAACATCACTGCCATGTGAAGGACTTACTGTTTTCCATACCTGCTGTGTGCAGACTCCGTTACTTTCCTACCTCTCACAATTCAGAGCAGGAATCTTGCATGAGCAGAGTTAGAGTCTATTGTGTAATATTATGATATGATTAAACACACATAAATGAAGATTTGCTTTTTTTATTATTGCTCAATTCATTTTACGCATTTAACTAAAATGATAAATATTTGTTCTCGAGAGAGAGTTTATGAACTCACTGCTGTCACTGCTGGTTGTCCCCGCTGAAAGGAATTTTTACAGTATGTTGCTTCTTATGGAGTTGCTACAGCTTGGGGATTTTCCCTTGTGTTTGTTCTAATTTTATGCAATTTTTAAATTATTTATGAATTTGCTTGATTATTAAAAGACAACCTTTGTTCACCAAATTTACAAGTTTATATAAACCACTGCATTATGAGTAGGAAGGAAATCCATGTAGCTTCAGGATCAGAGTCACATGCTCACTCAGATTAAAGTAACCGAAAGTTAAAATGGCTTCATGGTGGAAAACTGAATTGCTTAAAGTGATGTGTTAACCGAATTGTGGTTTTGCCTACAACATGAATTCTTTAGGTGTGTATGCATTATACATACATCTGTGCCTGTGTGTGCATGTGTGTGACTGTGTGTATGTGTGAGTGCCTGTGTACTTATGACTGTGTATATGAATGCTGGAATACCTGTGACTGCATACACATGTGATATAAAATGTGTGTGTGTGCACCTGTATATCTATAACTGTATGTGTGTGAGACTGTGCGTGTGCATGTTCCTGTGTACCTGTATGTGAGTGCATGAGATACTATGTGTGTGAGAGGCTTTGTGTGAATGTGTGACTATATACCTGTATGTGTGGCACATGTGTGTCTGTGTACGTACCTGTATGCCTTTGCCTACATGTGTGTGCCCACCAAATGCCTGTGCCTGTGTGTGTTATACTTGTGTGTAGTGTGTTTGTGGGGTGTGTGTGTGTGTGTATACATATGTACAACTGCATGTACACTAAGAGTCAAACCTGAGTCTCATACATGTCTATGCTCAATCTCTTAGTGAGTGTACCATGAATATTGTAAAATCATTGTTCATTTCCCCCAGGGAGCCTTTTCTTTAGAGTGGGGCTACAATCTTGTCAGGCTCCGGATTGGAACACCTAATGCATCGATTGAGGTTAGCTGCTTTGAGTTGTGAACAGTTTTTGAAAATGAGTTGTTCTTGTTTGAGTCACTGTTCTGTGATGAAACCCTGTTAGCAAAACAGCTTACAGGAGGAAGGGCTTATTTTAGCCTATGGTTCTGGGGGAGAGTCTGAGACAGGGAGGAATGGTAGTAGGCAGCCAGAGCAGGGAACTGAGAGAGCTGGGGTTATCTCCATCTTTAAGTGGGGTGAGGCTATGAACCCTCAACGCTTGTCCCAGTGATTGTAACTCCCAGATCCTCTCCAAACAGCACCACAACCCATGACCAAGTGTTCAGATAGCTGAGCCTACTGGGGACACTTCTAACATAAACACCACCCACGACTGACTTTATAGTCTTCTTTAGACACAGCAGAAGTTCCATAATTATTCTAACGTATATGTGCAAAGCAATGCATGTGAGTTCTAGAAAATTCTACAATAAGTAGATACTTTAAAGGTGAATGTAATTTAATTTTAATTTATATGTAACTAGATGATTTAGATAAAATTAGTTAAAATAAAATTAGAAGGAACCCTGAGGAAGTTTGGGGGTGAAGTTAGATTCTGGGAGTTGGTAGGTAAGCCTCTAGCTCAGCAAAGGGCAACAGATAAGGGTTTTCCCCTTCAGGAACTATCCCTCATTTGCATCATAATAGCACAGTCTCAGCAGATCTTTCTTAGGAGACTATAGTTGGCTCTTGGTGTCTGACATTCAGCCTTATGGATTCAACTTACTATAGATGGGAAATATTTGGGAAAAAATTTGTACCAAATAGGTACAACCTTTTTGTCTTCTCATTCTCCTCTCGATGCCATGTGGCAACAGTTTACGCTAGGTGTTATAGATCACCTAGAGGAGACTCACAGTGTACAGTATGATACCATCCCCTCCAAGAAACTTGGGCATCTGTGGATTTTGGTGCCTGGGTCAGTTAGTATGCTACAGTGGCCGCAGAATTTGGAGTGATACTTACATGTACTGTCCTCTTTTAAATGACACAAACATTGGATAAGGTACAGGGAAGTGGCTGTGAAACTTCCATGCTCTCTTGGCTGTGTGAAACTTCCTCATGGTGAGCTCAGAGCAAAGCACAAACATAAACCAATGGCATTCATTGTTCAGGATATATTCTCATGATAAGTTATCTGTAATGGTTCTGGAGCCTTTGGATTTTCTGAAGACTTCATTATGTAAGCATGAGTTAAACTTAGAATGACATGCAGAAATGTGATTGGTGAATTGGTCTAAGCTAATGCAAGTAACCAAGTGGGACACTGCTTCCTCTGCTCATTTTTTCCTCTGAGGTCTGGAACAGGACTCTTCAAATGAGGGTCTTGTGATCCAGGTCAGAATGTCTCTATAGCCAGCTCTAAGTAGTGGGAGGGAAAGAACAGAGACTGTGGCCTGCTTTGAGCAGAGAGGTGTTAGGGTTTGTGACCGACTTTGAAGAGGGACTTAAGGAGCCAGAAACTATGGGTGAAAAATCAGATTGTACGCATGCGCGCGCGCGCGCGCGCGCGCACGCGCGCGTGCGCGTGTGTGTGTGTGTGTGTGTGTGTGTGTGTGTGTGTGTGTGTGTGTGAGATGTACTTACAAAAGAATTTTTCTTTGAAAATTTGACATTGGATCATGGGTCTCTACCAAAGGCTAATGTGTCACCAACATGGGTAACTTCAAACATTAAAGCCATATGACAGTTCCCCTGCTTTCAGCACTTAATGACATCTGAGACTGTATTGACCGGAAGCCGTCTTTATGATTTGTAGTTGCTCTTGCCTTCATTTTCTTCTCTCTCTTTCCTTCCCTCCTTAGCACTCTCAGAAGCTAAAAAAGCGAGACAGAATTTGACTCGAGATTTATTCAGAGAAGAATACATCTTGAACAATGCAATTGGTATGTGTGTGATCTGCTCTGAGCTTTGAACATGGAATCTTATGGAAACATTCCTACTGATCATACTGATAAAATTATTTTGTTTGTTATAGAATAATTATATTCTATTTGTTAAAATCAATGTGAAAATGTGGATTCTTGATCATTTAGTTAGCTTTTTCAGAAGACAAGAAAACTTGGGTCCCAGGTTTCTAAACAAAATAAGTACCATTTCCTATTTTCCTGGAAACTCTGGAGTGGAAATTTCTAGAGTCAGAGTTCTAGGTTTCTATGCAAGTCAAGTGACATTTACTTTAGCCAAACATGTTTTGAAAAGTTAAATTAATACAACATTTGTATCCATAAGTCTAGACATAGTAGCAATATTCTGATTTTGCATCAAGTTGTAAGTTATGGTTCAGTCTCCTTTGTGGTTTTCTAGCTTAGGGTCACCGTTCACTGTTTAGAATTGGTGTTGACTCGTGTACTTCTGTACTGTCCATTATTGTCAATATTCCCATGTTATCTAGTCTATGTTTATACATAAGAGGAACTTTCTAGTTTTTACTGATAGAGATGGCTGAGCCCTTGTATTTTGTACTCTAGAGACCAATTGTTGGTTTACTTAGAAATAAATATGGAATGGATGTGTTATATAACTTTGTTTCCAAAATTTCCCAGAAGACTTTTTTTTTTTTTTTGTACACATCTTTTGTCTTGACTACCCTTGGATTTTTCTCTTTTAACTTAAAAATTGTTTTGCCTAATTATACAAAAATTTCTATAGAAACCAGAGAATATGTAATCCAGAGGCCTCAAGTTCAATACCTAGGCGTGGGATGACAGGCAGGCAGGCAGGCAGACAGACAGACAGACAGATGTCCAGAAGAGGACTGAATATACAAGAATGAGTGACTATGAGAAAGAAAGTAAGAATAGCTGGTTAGCAGCTGTGCAAGTGCAGACTGGAAACACAGCAACTTGTTCCACACTATCAGGGAGAACTGGCAGCTTTCACAGTAGCCTTTGCATGAATCTTTGTGGAGTTATAATTTATAGTATAATACCATACACGTTCAATTATTTTTAGAAGATTAACAAGTTGTACAGCTGCATGTGTGTTGTCCATTTCAAGAGCCACTGAACTTTTGAAATGTGGCTAATGTAACCAAGAAACTGAATTTTAAATGTGGATATGTTGTGTGAAGTTTTAGCTACCCCACTTTATGCTCCTGACTGGATATGCTTCCAGCCACCTGCCCAGCAACTCTTTGGATCCGTGAATGAAAGACACACACACACACACATGCACACACACACACGCGCACACACACACACCTCAGTTAATTTTAATATGCCGTGACTGGCTCAAGGCTGGGCAGTTTTAATTATCTGCCTAGCTATTATAGATTTCCCTCTGGTACTCATGACTCAACTCTTTATGATCTATCTTTGCTGCCCTTTTCCTTCTTTCTTTGCGGCCCCTATCTTTGCTGCCCAAGACACTTCTGAGGAGCCCTTCCAGGGGCTGCATTCCTTCTTACCTACATTTTAGATGATCTTCCCTCTGCAGCTCTAAATCTGATCCCGTCTTCCCTGCCCTGCACACAGTTAAGGAGATCTCATCTCCTCCTTTCTGCTGTCCTAGTCCCCATAACTCTAAGGGTCCAGCACTGTCTCTCTGCCCAGCCATTGGCCACTGGAGTCTTTATTGATCAATCAAAAAGCAATTAGGGACAAGAACCTTCAGCGTTTGGACACACAGATTCATGATTGAATCAAAGCATTAGAACCAATATCCAACATAAATTATAATTTAATAGAAATGGTTCCATGTGGCCAATAAGTACTCATATTTTTCATGAAATAAAAAGAAAATAGAAAACATTTAGGTAATATAAAGATAGTATTTGGTAAAATATTAAAAGTATATGTAGAGGAAAGGTATATATAGAGAAAATCAAAAGGTAAAAATTCTATACATTGTGGCATTACAGTCAACAAGGAATTTGGCAGACTCTGGCTTAGTTTCCTGTATTAGTTATTGCTTAATGTTTTATATATGAAATATGCATGTGTGTAGTTGTTGATGTGCGGTGAGTGTCTATATCTCTACCACAATCAATAATTTCTTTTGTAGCTTTTAAAGAACTTCACATACAGACCTTGTTTGTGTGAAGTCTGAGCTGAGCTTTGTCTGTGAATACTTTGGGAATTTCCAGATGGGTCAGAATACACCTCTGTCTTGGTCTTCACTAGTAGAAGTTAGGTCTGGTTTTTCCTCCTAGTCCCATACTCCCAGAAATAAGAGTCAGACTCAAAATACAGTTACAAATACCTTGCCATATAGCTAGACTCTTCTCTGACTAGATCATAACTTAAAATAACTCATATATTCTACTCTACATTTTGTCATGTGTCTGGTTACCAGTGCCAAGGTACCATATGCTCATCTCATGTCATAATTCCAGGCAAATCTCTTGTGCTGGGCACTCTCCCAGAATTCTTTCTTCCTCCCAGATGTCCCACCTCTCATTTCTTGCTTAAGCCATAGGCCATCAGATTTATTATTAACAGGTGCCATATTCATACAGACACAAGATATTCTCTCTACATACATCAGGCGTAGTATTGTTAGTAAACTGTGCCAAAAACCTTGTTCTTTGTGTTTTTATTATGTTCTGCTTCCTCTCTGAGTAGAAATCCTATAAAAGGAAATAGAGACAGTAAATGTTTATGCGATTCATAGAATTTTTTTTCAAACAGGGATATCTGAGGATATATGTTATCTTATAGATGAGGACACATTTATGTATGACATATATGAAACACTCTTATCTAATATGTGCGTGTCATATCTAACTCACATGGCTATCACTCAGTGCCTTCTGAGTTGCCTCTTCACTTAATAGTTAAGTAAGACTGGAGGCTGGGTCTGACCCCTTCCATCTGTGTTTGTTCTTCTTCTGTGTACTTCTCTGTGTGTCTCCAGATGCTATCATTGTACAGATAGTAGACATGCTCTTTAAAGCACAGCTGGGTATGTGGCCTATAAGGTAGATGTTAGTTATTTTTCTTAGCTGCCAAGTAATACAAAACTTGCATGTTTCTGACATAGGCTGAGTTGTTAAATGATGAGTATTTTTACCATGATTGTATATGACTTGATGTTTAAATATCATTTACATTACAGCCCATGTAATAGTCTTGATTTTCTTTAAACATTATCTAAGGAAACTAGAGTATGCATAGTATGACTTTTGGAAAGAAGATATGTTTTAGATATTCTAACCAAAGCTCTCTTTGTTCTAGCATCTTGTCAGAAACCATATGTTGCCCTTATTGATGGAATCACAATGGGTGGGGTAAGTGGACCTTTTGTTATTTTCATTGTATAAATAAGTTGTATTAAAATAATGATTATTTCATAAAAATGAGACAGTGAGTGTAATATAATACAGCTCACTGGAGCAAATGTTCATTTCAGTTTCAGATTTTGGGAGATTTGGGATATAAATTGTATTGGAGCATTTTAGATTTTTTAACCCAAAAGAATATTTTTTACGTTCTTAATTATGCTATAACCTATTTTAATCTTTGTAGTTAGCAAACTTTTTTAAGCAACAGAAACTTATTTCCTTGTGTGTGTGTATGATATGGGGGGTAACATATAAGAGAGTATATGAGCATGCATCTGCCATGGTGCATGGGTAGAGGTCAGCCTTGTTTGTCAGCCTTCACCTCTGCCTTCTTTGAGCCACGCTTCTTGTTGTTTTCTCCTGTGTATGTCAGGCCACTTGGCCTGCAAACTTTAGAGATTCTCCTGGTTTTGCTCCTGTCTCCTCTTAGGTTGTTTTCTGTTAGTTTTGGGGATTCTTTTGTATTGTCATGCTTGCATGTGAAGGCTTTGCCCACTGAGCTCTCTCCCCATTTCTGCTTGCACTGTTTTGTTTACATGTGAAATTTTCCCCTTTTTTGGAATATTGGGCATTGAACTCAGGACCATGTACACCCTAAGCAAATGTTCTACCACTTCACTTCACTTCACTTCATCCCTGTCCCTTGTTTTTTGAGGCAGGGCTTTGATGTGTAGCTCAGGCAAGCCATGAACTTGTCGTGTGCTCTAGGACAGCCTTGAGTTCAAGTTGTTCCTGTCTCTGCATCCCCAGTGCTGGCTGGAATTGCAGGTATATTGCCCCCTTTCCTACTTATACATTAGCAGGGCTTTTCTAGTAGTGTTGGGAAAAAAATACATTCAACCTTCGATAGTGTGGAGGTGGATTACTGACTTGTTTCTGCTCTATAACAGTTTGCATTTGTGGAAGTGCTGGAATGTTATTTTCTTTTTTGAGACAGTCTTGCTCTGCACTCTTTGGTCTCCCAGTTCACTTGTTTTTAACTTTGAAGAGTTGGGATTGCAGGTATATGCCTCCAGACCCAGTTTTGTGGTTCCTTAAAAAATGGGGGGGGGGTGTTCCTGTCAATTGGTAGATGTGCTATTTGGTGTTTATGCTATTATGAAGACTAATATATACTTTGAGTAACTTGCTATGAAATTGGAGAAAACATGAAATAATCACAGAACAAGTGGTTGTCTGCTGCTGACTGTAACAATTGAGTCTTTGCTGAAAAAGGGATCAGAATGGAGCTGCAGGGCAGAGAAGGGGCTGAGTGGAAAAGACAGTGGATTGAACTAACCCTGGAAAGGTATTGTGGGTACAAGAAGGACACCTATAAAAAACATTTATTTATGTTTGGGGAGAGGGGCGAGAGAACCATGGTGAGCATGGGAAGCCAGAGGACACCACGTGGGATGAGCGTGGTTCTTTCCTCCACCATGTGATCCTGGCACTGAGGTCAGGCCCTCAGACTTTGGTAGCCAGGTCTTTAGCCACTAAGGTACCGCTCAGCAACTACTTTTTATGACTCTTTGGAATAATGGCTGACAACCCCACATGGTAGCCCATAGGCATCAATAACTCCAGTCCCAGTGGATCTGACCCCTTCTGATTTCTATAGGCATCAGGCACAGATGTAGTACACATACATACATGTAGGCAATACACACACACACACACACACACACACACACAATCTAAAAAAACCAAAAAAGCATTTTTTTAGAAGACAGTCCATTCCTTCATCCTTGAGGGCAGATATTAGTATCTTAGCATGTTTGGTTATACTTGTCGAGACAGCACTAACTTGGGAACTTAAAAGCCTTGTTAGTGCTGGTGGCACAGGCTTGTAACTCTAGCACCCAGGAAATTGAGGTAGGGGGATCATGAAAAGAAAGACAGACTGGACTGGGCTATATGGTGTTGTCCTGTTATAAAACAAAAAGGAAAGGGGGGGAACACCTGTAATAGTTATCTGAGTTGCCAAGAACTCTCTGAGATGTAAAGAGAACTGGGAGAAACCAGAGAACCAAAGCAGCAGACATGCCCAAAGCATACAGGAAAATGGGGCCTCAGGAAGGAAAGCCATCAGTAGACGGGCAGGCAGCTAGGCAGCAGGCTGAGATGAAAGGGTGGGAGAGCTGAGAACTGTAAGGAGGGATGACTAATGCAGTAGAGCTGACTTCCATTCTGAGAGCAATACCAATTGAGTGTGGGGATGAGGAGGTGACTCACTGGATAATGGTGCTTGCTGTACCAGCATGTGTACCTGAGTTCAAAACCCATGTAAACCCAACAAGGTAGTTTCCATCTGTAGTCCAAGTGCTCTGAGTGGGATGAGAAGCCCCAGAAGTTCCAAGGAAGGCCAGGTAACCTGGAATCTGCAGTGGCAAACAGTAAAGAGACTATCTCAAACAAGGTAGGACCAATGCCTAAGCTTGTACTTTGACTTTGACATATGGGCCATGGCATGCATGAGTCCACAGTTGTGCACACAAACATGCATACACTGTAAACTTGCAATCTCTTGTTCATGAATAAGCCAGCATTGGACATACTGCTTAAAAATGTTACATATATAGATGTGAGTCACATGCATGCCTTGTGCCTATGGAAGCCAGAAGGGGGGTATCAGATGCAGGGTATCATAAGCTGCCAGTCTGTGGGCGGGCCAGTACTCAGTCAGAAGAGGCTGAGAGATCTGACAGGCAGCTTAAGCAGCCAGCATTCCTAGGCTGAAGAAGGAGCAAAGAAAACTCCAGGTTGGTCTTCTCAGTTGAACACACGCAGTGGCTGAAGCTCAGCTGTTAGTCACAGAAGTATTTTCCTAAATTAGATTGAGTTTCAGTGCTGAGATTGCGTTTTGTTAGTCAGTTGTATGAGATCTCAGAGGATAGTGACAGTGTAGGTCAGTGGCCTTTTTGCTTATTTAATCTCACCAGTCCATTCAAAAACTGAGAATGACTTGAGGCAATTAAGACTTAAGAAGAGTGTATGGTTAGGGATTCTTTGTTTTGATTTTGGTCATTAGCATTTTGGTTTTTGTTTTTTTGGGTTTTTTTGTTGTTGTTGTTGTTGTTTTTAATTTAATCTCAGTTTAAAGGAGAATGGGACCTGGTACTTTATCTCCACTCACAAGTCTTGCTGTGTTTCAAGACCTAAGACCTAGGGAAGCTTAGTCCTTGGAACACAAGCCATGTAGGGAATTCCTGTCAAGTTGTGTTGGCTTTTGTTCTTACTTCTTACACTAGTACATGCAGGATTATCTGCAAGGGATGAGAGTTTTAAAAAGTGGATTCTAGAAGATGAAACTGAAGCCATCTTAACATTTTTTTAATTCCTTTTAAAAATGAAGATATATCTTAGAAGAGTTCTGTGACTAAGGAATCCAGCCTGACAGCTCAGTACTTCAGACTGCAAGGTTAACAATAGGTTATGTTACATCTTACAGCACATGGTATTCCAAACTGTTGAAATAAGCCTGCAGTACCACAGTATCACACATAGAAAGAAATTTTATCTTCCTCTTAGTTTTCATGGCACAAAAATCAACAAAAAAATCCTGGAACATGTATTATCAGAATGAATGAGGGTGAACATGTGAGTTTTCTGGTGAAAGCTTGGTCTACTTCCATTCGTGACTTGCCAGCATCTCCTTCCAGGGCTGGCATTTCTTCCATTACAGTATTATCGACAGTATTATTATCGACAGTGGGAGCATCTTCATCAATACGTAGACCAAGCTTGATCATCCTGTAGATCCTGTTAGCAGGTGTCTGTGGATCTTCCAGGCTGAAGCCAGAAGGCAGGAGTGCTGCAAGAAAACCTGATCCTTAGCAGATGCCATGCTTGTCAGCCTCTGCCTCTTGCCTTAGGTTTCAATAATGGAGTGGTCAGAACTTACCTCCAGGTTTTTCCTTGCTGCCATGGAGCCTGTCCTTGCATTGCCTCTGAGGGCCCGAGCTTTCTTGATTCTTTCCATGTTTTCTGTCTGCCCACATGTGCTGTGATGACACAGCACGGGGATGACTCCAATCGGTTTGACACTTCACCTTTTCAACCTTTTTCCCCAAGGTATCTTTCATAATTTGGTTGAGTTTTTCAAACATTGTCCTTCTCTCTTCCTGTTCCTTTTTCTCCACTTCATTTTCTGTAAGTTCTAGTCTCTTTTGTAACTGACCCTAAGGCTTGCCCTCAAAATCCTTCAGCTAGCTTTTGCTCACAGTACTCAACAATGCTCTCACACATGTAGATCATTTCTCAGCCTTGCTTTCAGAGATGTTCCATAAAGGCTAAGTTAGTGACCTACTCCTACAAGTTCGTGGTCTCAGCTGTGATAAAATAGCAGTACTTCCAGTTTTCCTTTGTTCTGGTGCAGTCATTCTTGAGAGAAACCATCACACCCCCAAGGAGATGTGTAGTGTCACAACAGCTCTGAAAGCTGCTTCTGACTGTCAGAGTCTTTATGAGTTCTAAGCTTTATATATATTTTTGAGAACTGCTTATAGAACTTTTGTAGTTCTCTTTATTTTCTGTCAGTTCAGTGAATACTTCTAAGAATTTCTCGACCAAATTCTTTCTTACAACTTTCACATATTTGCTTTGCTGCAATATCTCACAGGAATATTTAGAAGAATCAGCATGCCTCTATAACTTCAGTTTGTTAAGAATTTAAGCATCCACGGGGTGGTGCCATGAGCATGATCTTTTCTCCTACTATACAAACAGACAGACAGACAGACAGACAGACACACACACACACACATTGCTGTAGGAAGTATTTTTTCCTAGTATGAAAAATGACTGTTTCACTCTGGTGTTACCCACCATGAAGAATAACAGGCTTTTGAAGAGGAAATGGCTAAATTCTGTCATGTTTCAGATTTCTGAACTTCTATAATTTCATATTTTCATATGCAATAAAATAAAAATGAGTATTACTAAGAGGTTCTTCATTCAGTTGACCACATCATATAAAAGTACTGTTTTTTTCTGGTATTCATGAGAAGAAACATTTATGAGTGCATTCCTGAGATAAAAGTTCATACTTTCACTGAGAAACAACATTTAAAGTCTGTTTTGCCCTTTCAACTTCTGACATCTCATTTTTCTCAAGTAGTATGTAACAGAGAAGTTGCTTAAGAGTTAAAGCTCACACAAGTATGCAAAGGGGGAATCCATGTCTGAGATCTGTGTGTACACTCCTATTCTTGTCAGCTGAGCTGCTGGACTTTGCCAGCCCTGAACATTACAATAGGAGAATTGGTTCCTTCAAGCCAGCTTAAATTACTCGAGTAGTATGGCATGGCTTTTTTATTTCTTGAGGTGTCTTTAAGACAGGCTACCAGAAGATTTTGTGGTTGTAGAAGACCAGATGTGTTTGCTCATGAGGGCCTCTCTACCATACAGATTGTTGTTAGAAACAGCAGAAACCTGAACAGTTTATTCTAAGAAAAGCTAGATGTCTGTTGTATACCAGGAAGCTAAGGATGAGGCAGTCACCAGAAATTCTAACCAATGGGAAGGCACCATTTTTTAACCTGTGAAGCAAACTATTGTTGCAATGCTCTGGTCAGCTGCTCATGGCTTGCTTCCACCACATCTTTTAGTCAAAAAGGCTACATTAGCCACATTTGGAGATTTCTGACTTTTCCTGGGGTAGCTTCCATATGTACACATTTTTCTCTTCTCTGTCTTTTTTGTTGTTGTTGTTGTTAGACCCCAACTTGGAATTTAGAAGGGTTATTATATGATCAAAATGGAAAATTAAAAGTTTTTAAGCCTGTGACAGGAAGGCTTTCTTACAGAGCTTATGGCAAATGTATGGGTCCTGTGTGTAGTTTTAAACTACCACCTTTGGTCTGGGATTGGCTGTGCTACCAGCCCCCACCTGGCATACCTTTTACTCTGCCCGCCTTTAGCTCTGGGAGGTGACTGCACTACCACTTTCCAGCTTCCCTGCATCCACAGATAAAAGACACCCACAGTTTGTTCCTTTACAGTTTGCCTTCTTGGCACAATTGTTGGGTGTAGATATCTCCCACCTGGAAAAGTGTGCCCTTACCAATTTACTATCTCTGTCTCTCCACCTGTCTTAAATTTAGTGGCAAGTCCCACCTATCCCCTTCAAACATCCTTGGCCACCCACCTGTATTAGTGGCCACAGGCCCCAGCTCCCCCATCCCCACCCCCGAGATCTCCCAAGGTGGTTGTGTTCTTTTCCCTCCAAAGCATGGCAGAAAACTTCTCTCCTTGAGGCTGCCTTTTTCCTCCTGAGACACAGACGTTTTGCCTGTATCTTCCTCCCAGCAACTGCCCCCTGGCTTTCTTTACTACCAAATCAAGAACCAGCTGGGGAACAAGACCATAGCATTAGAACCACCACCCCCTTCACCTGTGCGTGTGTGAAAGGCGGGTAATGGAGTGCCTAGGTGGCCTTAGGGCACAGACCATCCACAGGGAATTATGACTCTGCTCAGTTAAGTGTAAAATGAGTTAGTTGCAACTGATATCAAGTGAGACTTGGTCTTGATATAGGAAGAAAATGAACAGTCCTAAAGTCACATTAATGCCTTACAAAGGTCTATTGGCTGTTGTGATAGTTTGTATATGCCCAGCCCAGGGAGTGGCACTATTAGAGGGTGTAGCCCTGTTGGAGTAGGCGTGCCCCCTTGTTGGGAGTAAGTGTGTCACTGTGGGTGTGGGCATTCCTGGAAGCTTCCTGGGAGCCAGTCTTCTACTAGCAGCCTTCAGATGAAGTTGTAGAGCTCTCAGTTCTTCTGGCACCATGCCTGCCTAGATGCTGCCATGTTCCCATCTTGATGATAATGGACTGAACCTCTGAACCTGTGAGTCAGCCCCAATTAAATGTTGTCCTTTATAAGACTTGCCTTGGTCACGGTGTCTGATCACAGAAGTAAAACCTTAACTAGGAGCTGTAATAGCAGCCTTTTTCAGTTTTAAAAGGTATTCTGGTTTTGCTACTGTTACTGACAATTGAGAAGATGACATGTTAAGAACCCCTTTCTTATTCTAATAAAGAACAGAAATTTTCTCAACATCGTTTAGTAGAAACGGGAGGCTTAATGGAACTTGAAAAATGAAATAATTTTATTAAGTACATTGAAGATATTTTTTTTTGAGAAACTTTTGAATTCTGCCTCCTTTGCTACAGTTCTTCCCACTCTCTGAATTTTAAGTCCTCAGTGATCTTGTTCTTTTTCCAATCATTTTAAAAATTTAGGAAAAGAATCAAGCCCCTCTTAAGACTACTCGCTCTGCCCTGTGATGACTCAGCAAGAAAGACCAGAAGTAGCTCTTCAGTTTTGGACAGTTCACTCTTTGAGACATGAGTTCTTTTCCTTTGTATATGTTAACTTCTTCTTAGAATATATGTGGAAATATATGCACATATATGTTCATATTTATATATGTATAACTGGTATAACAGCAGGAGCAGGGAAACTCTTGGATTTCTAAGAAATTAGTATGTATAAGACAGGGAGAGTGCTGCAGGAAACTGCAGTGTGCCCACATTTGGAATGTGAAGCAGGTAGGGGTTAGGTTCTGAAGTCATAGCATCCTCTTGCATAAAGACAAGCTGAATAATTTATCCTGCTGTCAGACTGGAGAGCCACTTAAGTGCTCAGCAGGGGCTTGACTAGAGCATCTTTACATTTTAGAGAGAGCTCTCTTGTGAAAAGAACAGATTGGAGGGGAGTAGGGTTGAAAGAAAAGAGATTATTTAGGAAACCATTTTAGGGGTTCAGGTGAAATGATATGAGGGTCCAGGTAATTAATGAAGAACAGGCAGTGGAGTAAATTTAAGAGAGTGGGTTAGGAGAGATATGATGAAACCTGACATAAGATGTATGTGAGAGATCAAGAAGGGGAAAGGGATAAGGGTGGCATCCAGGTTTCTAGTCAGGGCCATGGTGGGGCAAAGGCACTGTTTTTTCAGAGGTGGGAGGAAGAGTGGGTATGGAGTGGTGGGGAGGGGAAGAGGAGCTAATTTGAATTTGGAGCTTCATTGAGAGATGCCTATGGACTATCCAGTGGGGCTACTTACTCTGAATCAAATGTCTTACTGAATATGTGTGTCTGAAATTTGGGTTGTTGCAAAAGCAGGTACTATAACTTTGAGATGCACATATAGTGTGCATGCTCCTGGTATGTGAACTATCTCATAAGTGGCTAGTAAATGGGGGAGATGGTGTTAGGATAATGCAGAAAAATTCATCTGGTTCATAGGCAGGGTTTTGTTGGTACTGGTTTTGCTAGACAAGGGGCAGATAGAGTTGAGATTGTCAGCTAACAGAAAAAAACTGTACTATGAACAGAAGTTGCTTTGTCTGTTTAAGAAAATGAAAAACAGGGGCTGGAGAGATGACTCAGCAGTTAAGAGCACTGACTGCTCTTCCAGAGGTCCTGAATTCAATTCCCAGCAACCACATGGTGGCTCACAACCATCTGTAATGGGATTGGATACCCTTTTCTGGTGTCTCTGAAGACAGCTACAGTGTCATATACATAAAATAACTAAACAAATGATTTTTTTTAAAAGGAAATTAAAAACAAATGTCTTTTCCAGGGGCATGTTCTTCTGCTGACCAACCCCTGGTCCTCACAACTGGGGTGTTCTTGTGGTGTCCTCACTGGCTCATAGCCAGATCCCCCTGCGCTATTTTGGCACCTTGGGTTATGCTTGTACCAATATTAAAGCGGTGTCCTTTCTGCATTACTTTATGCACATTAATTACCTACTGTGACTGACTCTATTGGTGTGGAGCAGCCTGACTAGAAGCTTTAAATTGTGACTCCCGGGTCATTTATAGTTTTCATCAGCACTATTATTCAACCCCTTTTCCTATTCACTCTATACAATTTAATAGAGTATGAGGGTTTTTATTGGTTTGTTTTAGGAATTCATTGTTTTACTGTTGAGAAGCCTTGCATATAAAGACTCAATAGAAAAGGTTGTGTATAGGAATATATGGGAGTGAGGGGTGTGGTGAAATTCTTAAGCAAACAGTATTCTTTTGTTTGTTTGTTTGTTTGGTTGGTTGGTTTTTTTTTGAGACAGGGTTTCTCTGTATAGCCCTGGCTGTCCTGGAACTCACTTTGTAGACCAGGCTGGCCTTGAACTCAGAAATCCACCCTCCTCTGCCTCCCAAGTGCTGGGATTAAAGGCATGCACCACCACGCCCAGCAGCACACAGTATTCTTAACCAGGGGCAGAAGATGAAAGCTACAGAAGACACTGAGGAAGGAGAGTGGGTGGAGGACTGGAAGACAGCAGCAAGCCAGGAGAGTGGAGCTGTCTGAAACCTTCTTGTTGACTTCTGTGCTCCAGAGATCTTTGACAGTTCTTTACATTGCCATAAGCAATGTTTTTCAGGCTCATCCTATGCACTTTGTTCAAATCCCCTTGTTCTCTTGGGCAGTTCTGGCTATTTGATTAGAAAATGGTGGTGAGTAATTACATACACTGGGCACCAGAAGCTTGCTGGTTGTTTCTAGGCTTTTCAGTAAAATTATGAATATATTTTGTTTTAAGATAAAATGAATAGGTCATCAACTCAATAATTCCTATCAAAATTGAAGTTTTAGACTTATTTAATGTTTGAAATCTTTTTTATGTTGGAAGTCTTCACTCCTGCCAGGAAATCAGGTAAGCCAATGCAGATCTTCACCTCTCCCTCTATTCCTCCAAGTCCAATCCCACAGTCTCATCCCCATCTTGGCAGCAGAGCACCTGCAACAGCCTTACCCCACTTAATTTGTAGTGGATCCCACAGATCTTCTCCTTCTGTCTCCTCCCCTTCATTGTTTCTGTCGGCCCTCCCTGGGGACACACAGGCCACTCTGGCTATGGAAACTGGTAGGCTAATGACAAACCTTCACCTCTCCTTCTGTTCCTTGGAATCAAATCCCCAGTCTCATCCCTAGCTCTGAAGTATAATATCTAATGGCACTTCCCTTCCCTTTGTTCCCACATTTACACTGGATCACACAGATCTTCTCCAAATTTCATTATACCCATTCATTGTTTTGACCCAGCCTCCAACCCTAGCAGGCACTCCCTGGGAACCCACAGGCCTCTCTAACCAGGGAAGCAAGTAAGCTAATTGCAGATCTTCACCTTTCTCCATTCCTTTAAGTCCAGTCCCCAGTCTCATTCCCAGCTCTACATCAAACCTGATGTGGCCTCTCTTCACTCTGCTTTCATTCTCAGGGACCTAAGTAAACAGATCCTGGTGGAAAACCCTGCCTTTCTCCCTCTTGTGAAGGTCCTCCATAGCCCTTCCTTATTCCTAAGCCTCATGTCCCACCCAATACACAGAAACACATTGCACTTGGAATACTCACTGTCCACATCTATCAGGACCCCAGAAGATTTTCCTACAGGCAAAACACTCCTCAGAATCAGAGAAGAAACAGAAACCAAGGAACAAAAAACCCAACCAAAAAAGATAAAGCTACATATCAGCACCTAGAATTACAATCTTTCCAAATACAGATGCTTCTATGTTAGGTAAAACCACAATTAATAACAGCCAGGACAGAATATCTCATGAGAGCCCAGGAGTCCTACGACAGCAGGCTTTTAGTATTCTAATATAGTTGAAATACAGAAGACCTTAAATTGCCCTTTATCCATCTAATAGAAGTCTTTAAAGAGGAAATGAGTAAAACCTTCAAAGAAATAAAACACAAACAAACAGTGGAAAGAAATGAATACAACTGTTCATTGAAAACCTGAAAGTGGAAATAGAATTAATAAAGAAAGCCCAAACTATGGGAAATCTGGAAATGAAAGATTTAGAAACTGGAAAAGGAACCTCAGAGGCAAGCCTAACCAACAGAATACAAGAGACAGAAGAAAGAATTGAAGACATTGATACTTCCATCAAAGAAATGGTAATCTGGCCCAAAACATTCAGGAAATCTGGGACACCATGAAAAGATCAAATCTAAAATTAATAGGAAGAGAGGAAGGAGAAAGGCACAAATCAAAGGCACAGAAAATATTTTCTTTTTTTTTAATTAGAGATTTTCATTATTTACATTTCAAATGCTATCACGAAAGTTCCCTATACCCTCCCTCTGCCCTGCTCCCCTACCCACCCACTCCCACTTCTTGGCCCTGGCATTCCCCTGTACTGAGGCATATAAAGTTTGCAGTACCAAGGGGCCTCTCTTCCCAGTGATGGCCGACTAGGCCGTCTTCTGCTGCATATGCAGCTAGAGACACGAGCTCTGGGGGTGCTGGTTAGTTCATATTGGTGTTCCACCTAGAGGGTTGCAGACCCCTTCAGCTCCTTGGGTGCTTTCTCTAGCTTCTCCATTGGGGGCCCTGTGTTCCATTTTATAGATGACTGTGAGCATCTACTTCTGTATTTGCCAGGCACTGGCATAGCCTCATACGAGACAGCTATAACAGGGTCTCCAGCAAAATCTTTCTGGCATATGCAATAGTGTCTGGGTTTGGTGGATGATTATGGGATGTATCCCTGGGTGGGGTATTCTCTGGATATTCCATCGTTGTGTCTTAGCTCCAAACTTTGTCTCTGTAACTCCTTTCATGGGTATTTTGTTCCCTATTCTAAGGAGGAATGAAGTATCCACCCATTGGTCTTCCCTCTTCTTGATTTTCTTGTGTTTTGCAAATTGGATCTTGAGTGTTTTATGTTTCTGGGCTAATATCCACTTATCAGTGAGTGCATATCTAATGACTTCTTTTTGTGATTGGGTTACCTCACTAAGGATGATATCCTCCAGATACATCCATTTGTCCAAGAATTTAATAAATCCATTGTTTTTAATAGCTGAGTAGTACTCCATTGTGTAAATGTACCACATATTCTGTATCCATTCCTCTGTTGAGGGGCATCTGGGTTCTTTCCAGCTTCTGGCTATTATAAATAAGGCTGCTATGAACATAGTGGAGCATGTGTTCTTATTACCGGTTGGAACTTCTTCTGGGTATATGCCCAGGAGAGGTATTGCTGGATCTTCCGGTAGTATTATGTCCAATTTTCTAAGGAACCTCCAGTCTGACTTCCAGCTATCCCTAACCTAAAGAAGGAGATGCTTATCAAAGTACAAGCATACAGAAAAACAAATAGACTGGACCAGAAAAGAACGTTTCCTCAGCACATAATCAAACATAGAAGAAAGAATTTAAAAGCTGCAAGTGGGGGGGGGGAAGCAACCCCTTATTTCCTCCCCCTCCTCTCTTGCTCCCAGGTCTCCCTCTCCCTCCACCTCCCATGATCCCCCTCAATGCAGGACTAAAGCATCCATACCCTGGTCTTCCTTCCTTCAATACTCCAAATGGTCTGTGGCCAACTGACCATCTTTTGTCACCAAATGAAGCTTCCAGTACTGGGATTGTGGTATATCTAATGAGTTGTTGACCAAAGGGGACCCATGAGAATCCCCTACCAATCCAGGCTGTTGCCCAGACTATAGGTTGCTCTCTACATACTGACAGCAACTCCCCATTGCTCAAGACAGCACCTACATAACTCATTAAAGATGGAGATGTTGAGCCAGTGCCTACATAGAACCTTAAAGAGCCTTTGCCCCATGTTCAGCATCTTTGGTACACGAATAAACTCTGCATGTTTTCACAAGAGAAATATAAACACCAAGCTGCGGGCCGTGGGTGTGGGGGAAAGAGGGGAGTGGAAGAGAACCTGCCAGAATTCCAGTGCTTTGGATGGGCAGGCAGATGTGGGAGGGCTGTGCATGCTTTCCAAGCGGCCCTGGGTGGGCGTCTGGTTGTGTTAAGCCACTGTCCTCACACAGTGGGTGGTGGACAAGGGGCAGCCCCAGGTACCAGGTTCTCAGCCTCCAGCATCCCATGAGGGCCCCTGGTGGCACTGGGCCCCGGGGATGAAGGGAGGAGAGGGCAGGGGCAGAGGGGGTGCTGGATGGTTCCCATGCAGGCGATAGTCCTTGGTCAGGTCCATGGCTAGAGCACAGGCTGGAGCACAGGATGGCCTTCTGGCAGGAGGTTAGATGCGGCTGGTTAGGAGAAAGCCCATCCCATTGTTCAAGCACTGTGGGCCTTGATGAGCAGAGAAAGTCTATGGTTTTAGAGCTTTATTGTAGAAAGAGAGAGGCCGGCCATGGCCAAATGGAGAGAGGGGGAAGGGAGAGAGAGGAGGGCTAGAGAGTAAGAAAGGTAAGGGCTTAAAGAGAGTGAGGAGGGGCCAAACAGCCCCTCTTATAGTGGGCTGGGCTATCTTGCTGTTGCTAGGTAACTGTGGGGAGAAGCATACCTGGCTATAGTCAGGTAACTGTGGGGATGGAATCTAGCCAGAATGCCAGAAGCTTGGAACATTGTCTGAGTGACTGATAGTCACAGAATTATGGAAAGGCACCTGATTCTGGGAATGTGGCTAGTCTTCCCTTCCCTTGTAGATTTCTCTATTGGGTCACCAGATCAAGTCCCATTCAACCAAAATAGGCTGCCTATCACAGTCCCACACCAAGCCATCCACAAGTCCTCTATCACAATGATGTTCTGCCTGCAAGATATGCTGGGACAATGGTAGCACAAAGCTTGTGGGAGTAATCAACCAATAACTGATTTTTCTTGAGGTCCTTTCTATGAGATGAAACCCATTCCTAACACTGCTTGAGTGACCATAAACCTGAGACTGGATAGCTCAGGGACTTAGGGTGAAACCAAATACTTCTGGTCTAATGTAGAGATAAAGTGACTCCTAACGATACTCTGGTATACAATCTCACAGCAAACTCTCTGATTCTCTGACTCCCACCTACATTTGCCCCTTCACCTTTCACGACCTGCTTTTTTCCAACTATTTGCTTTGTTCTCTGAAACACGCTGCCTGTGGCCTTCTCAGATTATGGTCTCTATCCCTAATATCAGCCCTTTCTTAGCTGCAATGTAATCTTCAACTCAAATTTCAGATGACCTTTAAACTTACTCGCCTGTCATCATTGTCTAGCTGTTATGTTTTAGTTTAAATACTTCAGTAAGAACTTTAAGCCTTCACAGCCTTTGCTCCCTAGGTCAGTCTCAGCTGGTTGCAATAGGGTCCATTGTTTAGCAACTGCTGGGAAAGGATGAGATTCTATGGTTAGGGCATATTCAGTATAGAAAAGACAGAATCCTTTTCTTCTAGCTCTTCCTCATTTCAGAATTACATGTTTACTGGAATTTGTGTGTGGTGCTCACATGTATGTACATGTATGTACTATGTATGTGTGCATATACATATAGGCACATGCACATACTTATGTGCTTGACATAAAAGCAGAAAAGGGATTAGGGAGAAAAGGGGGGACCAACAAGTATATGGGTGTGGCGGGGAGGGTGGTGAATGGAAGTTTCTTTTGCTGCAACAAAAAAGCCAAAAGAGCAAAAGGAAATGATTTGGCTTACACTTTCATATTGCTGTTCATCATCAAAGGAAGTTAGGACAGAAACCCAAACTGGGTAGGAACCTGGAGGTAGGAGCTGATGCAGAAGTCATGGAGTGGATCTGCTTACTGGTTTGCTCCCATGGCTTACTCAGCCTGCTTTCTTATAGAACCCAGGACCATCAGCCCAGAGATAGCACCACCCACAATGAGCTGGGCCCTCCCGTCAATTATTTATACCCTACAGTTGGATCTTATGGTGCTTTCTCAGTTGAAGTTCCCTCCTTTCTTGTTGGTGTGTCAAGTTGGTATAAGATTAGCCAGGCAGAGGTAGAATGAAGTAAATATGACTGATAGAATGATCTTTGTATCAGATGTCATCATAAAAGCCATTATTTAGTAATGCAAAGTAATTTTTTGATTAGACTGTCAATTGAAGGTATAAAAGGTTAAACTTTTAGAGGAATGGTCTGAAGCAGTGGCTGATGGGATGAGCACAGAAAGAAGAAGGTGAAGCCCCCTGGGTAGGCTAGGCTGGAGTGCCTGGCCCTGTGCAGGCCATGGAATGGAGTTTTAAAAATATATGCTGCATACATTGTTAGAACATATAAAATATATGCCATATAGGTGTATGTGTGCGTGCGTGTGCGTGTGTGTGTGTGTGTGTGTGTGTGTGTGTATGTGAATCATGATGCACAGAGAAACTTGAAGAGTTTTGATAATCACTAATTTTCTTTTGGAAAAAATGATAGGACTTAAATTGAGAATTATAGTCAGATTTTAGCTTGCTATGTAAATAATAAAGGATATAATTATGTACTGTTTATGGAATTATGCTAGTTAAAGGACAAGGGGCACTAATTCGATCGAGGAGAACTGAGACAGAGTCTATGAGTTGAGAACTGGAGTCATCTGTGTCCAGGGCTCAACAGAAGCCTGACTTAAAGCTACTAATTCTACCTGATATTTTCTTTTTAAATTCATAGTAATATGTTCCAGAACAATTCTGAGTTCTTGGTTATAATAAGACAAACTAGAAGTACAGAATAAGGGAAAGACTCTTAAAACAATGGAGGAAATTAGCATAAAATGTTTTATTTCCATCAGAATTGTAAGAGTTCATGGCTGTTTGAAGTGCATGCTTGGTCTGATTTGGGCAGTGTTGTCAGGTGACCAAACACATGTGCTTACGCAGAGTGAACCTAGTGTAACTTGCAGGTGTTGACCACAGAGGACGTAGGTACAGACTAAATGATGTCCTTGATTGACATATTTATGGCCATGATTATTAGATTTTTAAACTTAATATATAGTACAGAACTTTATAAGAAATTACATAGGTGTTTAAGTGTTTTCTTAATGAGAGGCTTAAAGGTTTTAATACTACACGAGTGACTGAATAAGTGGCAAAACATGGAGAAATTTAGAAAATTTTAATGAAAATGAAAAGATTCAGATATCTAACCCTACTTAGCTAGCACAGCACAGAGAGCCGGGCATTGTTGTAATGCTATGCATAGGTCACTGCTTAAGATGAGAATGGGAACGGGGGAGGTTGGGAACAACATGGACAGAGCAGAGCAAAGGGAAGGACAGTGACAACAGTCAGCACGCACAGGGACAGCAGTCAGCACACACACTGGCAGAAGTCAGCATGCACAGGGACAGTTGGTCTTCACGTATACTTCTGTTTCTAGCATTGCTGTATGCAGTGTCTGCTGTCCTTTTCAGTGTCATTTGTCAAGTCTGAGGTAGACATTTAACCAAATATTATAGTATAACCAATTTGGAGGAGTTTTAAAATTGGTCTCATTAAATGCTGCATGTGAAAATAATGGTGTTGCTAATTTTATTTGATGAAGTAGGTAAGTAAAGAAATATGTTAGATATTCTTTTCAAAATTACTAAATTCTCTGTAATAACTTGATCATGCTCTCTTAGTTATTCGTGCCAGTAATGAGTAGTACCCAGCTTCCCGGAGAGCCAGTGTCCTGTACTGCCGAGAAGGACCAAAGCACAGTACACACTGCTGACAGGAACTGCCCACTTATGGCAGGCCAGCCTCACATGTCAGAGATGCAAATTCATCTGAAACTGTGAGGCTTGAGGCTCCTTGCAGTCCATATGCTGAAACAAATTGCTGTAGAATATAAAGAAAACGTAAAACCTATTTGCTTTGTATATGTGTGTAATATAATATGTGTGTTAATGCTCTCTCTCTCTCTCTTTTTTTTTTTTTACCATATTTTAAAGCATTTTTTTTCCTTATTTTCCTAGGGAGTTGGTCTTTCAGTCCATGGTCAATTCCGAGTGGCTACAGAAAGGTCTCTCTTTGCTATGCCAGAAACGGGAATAGGTAAAAATTCCAGAAAGTTTTTGTAATTACTTTTGTTTTGTTTTGTTTTGTTTTGTTTTGTTTTGTTTTGTTTTGTTTTTTTGAGACAGGGTTTCTCTGTGTAGCCCTGGCTGTCCTGGAACTCACTTTGTAGACCAGGCTGGCCTTGAACTAAGAAATCCGCCTGCCTCTGCCTCCCGAGTGCTGGGATTAAAGGCGTGCACCACCATGCCCGACTAGTGTAATTACTTTTGAATTACATTCCTTTACTACATTTCAGATATTTTATACATATATACACATGAAACCAAAGGACTCCATGTGAGATACCATAATGAAAGAACTTAAAAACAAAAAAACAAGACACTTTGTGTTAGCTCGGGATGTATGTCACATATAAGAATATTAGCACCATGTAGTTAATCTTAATAAGGGAAAATTTCTTCACATTTCCATCTGTGACACATTGAGAGTTTCATAGATCAACATTTCTATTTTGTGTTAAAAAGGAGTTATTCCAGCAGGGTTTGTTGAAAGACCTCTTGTTTGCTCACTGAATGGCCTTTGTCTCTGTCAGATGTCTATGCTGCCTGTGTTGATATCCTGTCAGCATCCTATCATCTTGATTGCTATTGCCTTACAGTAACTATTGAAACAGGTAGTGATACAATTCCATCTTTATCCCTTCTCCCTAAGTTGTTTCAGTTATATAGATCATTTGTATTTCGGTATAAAATCTAGTTTGTAAGTTTCAACAAAAAATTCCTTCTGTTATGTATTTGTGAAGTTTATAATCTATCAATTCAGGTAGAATTGACTTCTTTGATGTGTGTGCTCTATGTGTATGTGTTTGTGTGAGTGAGGGTGTGTGTACACCTGCATGCTGTATGCCTGTGCTTGTGGAGGCCAGAGGTCTAACTTAGGTGTCTTTCTCTGTTGCTCTCTACCTTATTTTTTGAGACAGGGTCTTTCATTGAATCTGAAGCTGGTCCATGTAACTATACTCTTTGACAAACAAGCCTCATGATTTCTCTTGTATCCAACCTCCAAGGATTAAGATTTTAGGCATGTGTCACACCATACCTAACTCTGTACATGGGTGCTGCATATCTAAACTCTGGTACTCACACTTACATGGCAAATACTTTATGGAGTGAATCAGCAGCTCAGCCCAAGAGTTGGCATCTTAATAAGATGGTGTCTTTAGACCCATGAGTAAGTAAATTTTTAAGTTTTAAATATAGTTTTCAGTATGTATGTCTCATATGTATTTTGCCAGAATTGTGTCTATCTCCTATTGCTTTATATTAGAGATAATGTTTTTCATTTGTAATTGAAAACAGTTTTTCATACATTATATTTTGATAATGTTTTTCCTTCCTCCAACTCCTTCCAGATCTTAGAATACTTACCACCTAACTTTATGTTCTCTCTTTCCTTCAAAATGAAAAAATCAAAAATTTAAACAAAACAAAATGACAAAAGGCAAATAATCTCTCCACGCAGGAGACACAAAGCCAATAATCAAACCACACAAGTAAAAGACCAGTAAAAAAGACTGGTTGTTGTTTTTTTGTTTTTTTGTTTTTAATTTGAGAAAAATGCTTGCCGCTACATGGTGAAGCTGCTTTGAATAGTCTGTTCTATCAGACTTGGTATGTAGCTATGCTTTGAGCCAATAAACTCCTCCACTGTGAAGATATTATGATACCATCTTGTAGTTTACATTGTTTCCTATGGAAAAATTCATTTTCATCCCTATTTTTTGTTTTTATGTTAATATATGTCTGCATGTCTCAGGATGTTCTTAAGACTTTCTCTTAACCAATGGTTTCAGGCTCTTTGACAATAATATTTCTTGGTGCGGTTCTCTTCATCTTTTATGTGTATGTGTTCATTTGGCTACTTGGATTCATTCTCTCAAAATTGGAATTTTTTTCAATTATCTCTTCAAATATTTTTCTCTCTTCAGATACATCTTTTACACCTTATTATGTTAAATGCACTCTTCCTGTGTATGCACACATGCACGTCCATCTGTGTGCGTGTGTGTGTGTTACAACAGATTGAACTCAAGGCCTCACAGTCCTAGGCAAGTGCTCTACCACTGAGGAATAGGCCCCCACCTTTTATTTCTTCTTCTTCTTCTTCTTCTTCTTCTTCTTCTTCTTCTTCTTCTTCTTCTTCTTCTTCTTCTTCTTCTTCTTCTTCTCCTTCTTTTTGGTTAGACATGTTGGTTTATTCTACTCACTGATTACCATCATTGGAAACCAGAGAAAATACAATTCGAATATAAGTATAAAGTGTCAGTGGTACAGAACTGTGACCCAATAATATGATGATGAAACAACCGATACTTAAAAGGATCTATTGGAAGTATAATACAGTGTGAAAGTCATTCAAAACTATTGATACAAATTGATTCAGGTACAATGCAGGAGGCTGTATGATAAAACTGCCTCTTCCTGAATTATATTTAAATCACAAACTTGGCTCAGGTATAAAAAAAATCTACATGCCAAGATGAATTCTGTAGAATGTATAAACTGTCACAGGAGGCTTTAAAAATAGATTTTTTTGTATTCATATTCTTTCAGTGTCTTTTCTGACAAACTCACACATCACTAAAATAAATCATATTGTTAAAGCTCTTTCGAGGCGCAAAAGCATTCACATGCATCACGTAGCTAATTTTTCAGTCCTCGTCGGTTAGCTGATGATTGGATCCATTTCTATGGAGAAGTTCGTGGTACTCTTTTTTTTTCCAATTTTATTTTATATTTTTAACAATTTTTATTAGATATTTTCTTCATTTACATTTCAAATGCTATCCCCCCACCCTGCTCCCCTACCCACCCACTCCCACTTCTTGGCCCTGGCATTCCCCTGTACTGAGGCATATAAAGTTTGCAGTACCAAGGGGCCTCTCTTCCCAATGATGGCCGACTAGGCCATCTTCTGATACATATGCAGCTAGAGACAAGAGCTCTGGGGGTACTGATGAGTTCATATTGTTGTTCCACCTATAGGGTTGTAGACCCCTTTAGCTCCTTGGGTGCTTTCTCTAGCTCCTCCATTGGGGGCCCTGTGTTCCATCCAATGGATGACTGTGAGCATCCACTTCTGTGTTTGCCAGGCACTGGTATAGCCTCACAAGAGACAGCTGTTATCAGGGACCCGTCAGCAAAATCTTGCTAACATATGCAATAGTGTCTGCGTTTGGTGGCTGATTATGGGATGGATCCCCGGGTATATAAATGTTGAGATGGTGTTGTGAGTGACTCAGGCCAGCCTGGTGCCCATTCTGTAGCCTTTGAGCCAGTGGTCACTGTGTGCCTGCCCAGCAGCTAGAACTATAGACCTAGGCACCAAGCCCTGCTCTATGTTCATTTTAAATTAATTTTGTCCAGTTTCTATTTCTACATTTTAAACTTTTTTCTCTCTGAAAATTCTAACCTGTTCTTAGTATTTCTAATGTTATTCAGTGTATGCATTCATCTCACTTTCATCTATGGAAATAGGATTTGAGTTGCTAAAAATATAACTTCTCTGTTTGTCTTTTTAACATATGAGTGAATTCTTGCATTTATGTCAGTTTCAGTTGATTTAGTCTCACTGTGCATTGTATTTTCCTGCCATGTTAGATGTCTAGGTTTGGTTTTGTTTTGTGTCTTTGAGATAGGGTCTAGGTGGACTACACAGGCGCTGAACTCAGAGATCTACCTATCTCTGCCTCCTAAGTGCTGGGACTAAAGATTTGCACTACTAGATGGCTAGTGTTTTGGGTAGTTTTATATCAACATGATACAAGCTGAAGTCATTTGAGAGGAGGGAGCTTCAATTAAGAAAATGTTTCTATTAGATGGGGTTATAGGCAAGCATATAGGATATTTTCTTATTTAGTGATTGATGTGGGAGGGCCTGGCCTGTTGTAGGTGGTACCATCCCTGGACTGGTGGTCCTGGGTTCTATGAGAAAGCAAGCTGAATAAGTCATAAAGAGAAAACCAGTAAGCAGCACCCCTCCATGGCCTCTGCATCAGCTCCTGCCTTTAGGTTCCCACCGTGTTTGAGTTCCTGATCTGACTTTCTTCATTGATGAACAGTGCTGTGGAAGTGCAAGCCAAATAATCCCTTTCCTCCATAACTTGCTTTTGGTCATGATGTGTCATCATAGTAGTAGAGATCCTGACAAAGACAGCTAGTAATTTTTTATTAGATCTTAAGTGCAACTCTTCTTTTGTAGTATCCTGGACACTTTTGAAGAGTTTCTGTTGTTTTATTTCGTTTTTCTTCCTCCCACCTCCCCCCCCCCCCACCGCCCCAGCTTGTTCTGCACCTACCTGACCCATTCTTTTTGTTGACATTATGTATCCCTGACTGGTCCTGACTACAGAGGCAAGACCTTTTTCTGTGCCTGCTGTGGCCCAGACCCTTGCTCTTCATCTAGTTGGTGGATCTGGCGTTGTCAGGTCTCTCTGGTATTCCACTTAGCGCTTTTTTCCCTCCTCTAGGCTCAGAGCCTCTCCTCATACAGTATGATGGTATGAGGAGTTCTAAAGTGAGCCCCAGATGGGGAGACCTGGTATAACTAGGGATAGCACCAAACAGTTCAGTTTGTGCTTTGGGTTAGAGGCTGATCAGGGAAGAAACATAGTTGAAGGGATACAAGTCCAGAATTGAGGTTTTGCCATGTAGAGATACTTAATAGCCACGTGACCTTGTAAAAGGCAGATCTAGAGTTTGGTATTGGGGAAAGGCACAGCTAGATTTGAGACTGTTTGTCAACTTGAGCCTCTTTGACAAAAGCATAGACTGGTGGGTTTAAAACAACATACTAATTCTCACATTTCTGAAAGCTGAAAGCCAAAATCAAGGTGTTGGCAAGCTTGCTTTCTCCTGAGTCTCTTTCCTTGGCTTTTAGATGGCAGCTTTCTTGCCATGTCTTCACATGCCTCTTTGTATATGTTTCTTCCTGTAAAGATGGTCCTGTGGGATGAGGGCATCCCCTTACAATACGATATACCCAAAGCTCAGTCTTTAAATAATGCAGTTACATTGTGGGCTAATGCTTCAACATACAGAATTTGGGATGCAATTCCATCAAAAACAGAAAATAATAAGCATACAAATTTTATTTAAAGCCACAGCGGTTAAGGAAAGTAACCATAGGTGGGGCCTTCTAGTAGCAAGTGTAGTCTCTGCATCTTTCAGGGATCAAGCAGGTAGAGGCAGAAAGATAAAAAGAAGTGCTCACCGTGTGTCAGAGGCTGCGGCCATGCCTTAAAGGGTAAGGGAACATTTCAGGAGTGCCTTCCTATATTCAGAATGCCACCCAAGCTCTGGGAAGGAGGTGTGTGCTCTGCACATGAAGACATAGAATGGCTGTGGTTTAGAGGATGATTGTGAGAGATGAAACTAAAAAGTGTTTGGACATTTAAGACTTGGTTAAGGTGGATGTTTTAATCTAAGAGGAAATGCCACTGAAAAATTTTTAAGAAATGTAAAATAAAGCTCTATTTGTGTTTAAAAGTATCACACTTTCTGGGTGTGGTAACCATACCTGTAATTCTAGTGCTGGTGAGGCTATAGGCTGAGAAAAGAGATGACAAGTTCAAGGCCACTCTGGGTTCTGTCTTAAGGCTCTCTCAGATTAACAATATGCTGTTAATTTGTTCTGTACATACTCATAGGAAAGCAAATATTTTGTCAGGTGTTGTCCTTTAGGGACCATCCACCTTTTGTTTTGAGACAGGGTCTCTTCACTGGCCTGGAACTCACTATCAAGCTAGTCTAGCTAGCCCCGGTACCTCTCTGGTGTTCTCTTGTCCAGCTCTGGGGTTACAATCCGATGCTGCCACATCTGGGTTTTTAAATATGAATTCTAGGGGTCAAACTCAAGGTCCTCAGTGAGCCATCCAGTCCTGCAATGCCAGTATTGCATACTCCTATTGTACAGACATTCTACAGGCACGTACTTCACCAACATGTAGAGCAATAAGATGAAAGGATTTTGGAAATTTCCAAGCTAAGTTAATAATTCATGACACTTTTTTGTGATTTGGGTTCATTGTATAACACATAACTTAATATTCATTGTACAGATTCACAGTCTGTACAGAAATGGCTGAGTATAAGATACTATCTCCACTTCCTGTTTGAATTATTCTTTTTTCTATTTTTAACTACAGGACTATTTCCTGATGTGGGTGGAGGTTATTTCTTGCCAAGACTTCAAGGAAAACTCGGTTACTTCCTTGCACTGACAGGATACAGACTAAAGGGAAGAGATGTGCACAGAGCGGGAATTGCCACACACTTTGTAGATTCGGAAAAGGTATTTGTTTAGATGTTTGCTGGGAATGGTTGAGATGATCACAGGTTTTTGGTAAGTATGGGTGTGAATGCTAAATTTATTGCTTTAGCTGTGCAACCTTAGAGAAAGTACTTAACCCCTCCCCCACCCCACCTACACTCCCCACATTCCCTTTCCTCCGCCACACTGTCCAAGCTGCCCTCACCTTTCCAGGGCTGAGAACATTAGTGTATGTTCCTGTCACCATGCTGGGCAAGGTGACTAAGCTTTCTGTCTCTCAGCTTCCATAAGCAAAACAGAACTAATGGTACCTGAGCTGGTACCTTCAGTGGATATTTCCAAACATGTAGTGTTGGTTTAACAACAGAATAGTGCCCAACTTAAAAATAAACCTGGTATGTAAAGCCAAAATTATACAGTAAAATGATGAGCTCTTTAATCTTGAGGAAAGAATGTTCTAGAATAAAGGAAGGAGGAAGCTGGTTCACAGCCTGTGCCTTGCTCTGTCAGCTTGCCTGGGGATATTACCTGCAGCAGGTATGTATCAAGGACAACAAAAACCAGAAGATAATTGGGTGTGTACAAAACAAAGGCTTGACTGAAACAGAAAATTTCCTGTTAGAAAGAGCCATAGATTTTTTTTTTTTCCAATAGGTTGCAGTTTGGCCTTAAGGGGAGTGTTGCCAGAAGGAGCATTTCAGTTGAAATACTGGCACAAGAGTCAATTGCACACTTGGATAGGAAAATATTGGCTTTGTTTTGGAAGCAGTAGAAAGTCCTCTGTGGCTGTAGGATCATTTATACACATTAGACAGAGATGTCTGTGGACTTTGTGCCCTTTCTTAGGGTTCTCATTGATGTGAAGAGACACCATAACCACAGCAATTGTTATAAAGAAAACATTTAGCCAGGGCTGGCTTGTAGGTTCAGAGGTTTAGTCAGTTATTGTAGTGACAGGAAGCGTGGTGTCATGCAGGTAGATAAGGTGCTAAAGAAGGAGCCAAGAGCTCTACACCTGGATCGGCAGACAGCATGAAGAAAAAAGAGACACTGGGCCTGGCTTGAACATTTGAAACCTCAAAGTCCACCTAGAGTGACAGACTTCCTCCAGCAAGGCCACACCTTCTAATACCGCCACTCCATGATTACTGAGCATTCAAATCTATGAGTCTATGGGGACCCTTCCTATTCAAACCACCCCAGCCCCACACAAGTCATCTGACAGTGCTACTTAAAGTTCATTTACAATGAAATGTATACATAAGATCTTTCAAATGCTTGGCACCTTCAATGTCTCAATTTTGAAGGAGGGATGCTAAGCTGGTCCCACACCACAAGGGCTCCTTCATTTTCCATCTTGTCCATCCTTCAGAGGTAGCATTTGTTGTGTGGCAATATGTGTACATAGCTGCAGTCCAAGTTTCTTTTAGGGGTTATGTGGACAGAGCATGGATTCTAAGATAAGGATCCCGAGGTTAAAGCTTTCTGTGCTTCTGTGGAGTTCCATGCCTTGTTTTCTTTCCATGCAGTTGCAGGTGTTGGAGGAGGAGCTGTTAGCCTTAAAGTCGCCTTCAGCTGAGGTTGTTGCAAGTGTCTTAGAAAGCTATCATGCCAAGGTAAGTTGTTTCAAATCCCTGGGAACGTGAAGTGTTTAAACAGTGAGCCGTGGTAAGTACTGGTGTGTGAATATAGAAGGCATATTGAGGATCACTTAGTTTAAGGCTTGGTGAGAGTACCAGAGCTTCAGTGTTGAGATAGCCATCAGATTCCGGCCCTCTTCCGCAAAAGCTTCCCTTTGGAACGTCAGAGTTTGGCCTTAGAAGGAGCTTTTGCAGTGCTCTGTGGCTTTTGCAGTGCTCTGTGGCACTTCTGTGACTGGTTCAACCTTCAGACTATTTGTGGAGCTGCTAAAATAAAACGCTAATAATAAAATCTGCTGCAATGTTTAATTTCTTACTTATGTTTCCTAAGTTTTCTTATAAAGGCAAAAGTAAGGGGTGGGGAGGTAGCAACTGAGTCAGTAAAGTGCTTGCTGCACAAGCATAGCAGGGCCTTGATTTGATCCCCAGTACCCACTTATGGGTCCTTTTTGTAAAGCTAGATATGGTACACGTGTAACCTCAACTCTGAAAAGGTGAAGACAGGCGCGCGCGCACACACACACACACACACACACACACACACACACACACAGAGAGAGAGAGAGAGAGAGAGGCCAAGAATCCTTAAAAATCACAATCAAATGCATGGTTCTTCCTTAAAATTTCACTGAAATTGTAGTAAAGGAAGAAAGAAGGTATAGATTCATGAAGTGACATAAAATGAAAGGAAACAAAGGGCCAAGTGAGATATCAATATTCTGGCAGCTTCAAAGGAAGCTCTTAGATGTAAGATTGAAACATCATCATCCTTCAGTGTGGGAAGCCAGCTGGAGCAAGCCAGAATTTGCTCTGGTCCAGAAGCCTGCAGAGAGCCTTTTAAGGAACCATGAATCTCTGAAGTCCTTCACAGTGGGCGGGGCATAGCACAGAGGTGGAGTGCTTGTTCAGCACCACAAGAATAAGGGAAATAGTAGGAGAAAGGAAGAACCAAGAAAAGGAAGGGGTGATGGAGAGACATGGAGGTAGGACCGAGGCAGGGACACTGGTGTGGAGCAGGGGAAAAAAATCAGAAATTTCTTACAACTTCTAATAAGTGCAGTTAAACCTCTAAAGGTCTATAAAGTCTAGCCAAGCGGCAGGGATAAGTGGGGTGCTATTCAGAAGAGAGACAGCATGCTAGGTGGAAGACCTGTAGTGCTTGTGAGCTACAGGCCTACAGAACCAGTGTCTGCTATCCTCTTCCCCCGCACTGGCACTCAGTGAGCCCTCCCAACACATGGAACTTCTTGCCTGATCATGGAATTCACCATTCAGTCGACAGCTGTGGTAGACATGTCATAAAATTTAAAGATAAACAGGACCATTCAGAGTGCTAGATTCTAATTATAGGAAGGGAGAAACACATGTGGGGGATATGCAGGCTTTAAAACAATCAGTTGATTGGCATTCAGTGTTAAAAAGCTGTGTAGTGGGACTATTTTGTATGATACTGTCAGTAAAAATACAGCCTCCAAACTCAGACCCAGTTGCCCATTGCTATGATTCAGCCTCATCTGCCAACAAAGTGTGTGTTCTGTCCTGTAAGTTTACTTTGGTAAACTGGCATTTCTTTATAAGAAGGTACCTGGGTTATGCCATGTACGACATGCATTAAAATAATAGAGAGATTAACTAGAAATGTAAACAGGAGAGAGCTCAGGTTGAGCGGTGGAACAGCCATAGGCTGAATACTGAACCCTGTAGTCCTCTGGCCCATGTGGATGACTACCTCAGATCCTTTTCTCTCCCTGAAGGCAGAGCTGCAGGGATGCCTGCCATGCTGTGGGGATTTCTAGCACAAGTAAAGATTTGACAAGGTATTCTCAGGTCTCAGGTTCTAGACCCATCCCTTAGGTTCACAGAAAGAGTTGGATGATAAAAAATAAATAAAAGGGGCTGGTGAGATGGCTCAGTGGGTAAGAGCACCCGACTGCTCTTCCGAAGGTCCGGAGTTCAAATCCCAGCAACCACATGGTGGCTCACAACCATCCGTAACGAGATCTGGCGCCCTCTTCTGGAGTGTCTGAAGACAGCTACAGTGTACTTACATATAATAAATAAATAAAAATAAAATAAAATAAAAGAATTTTGCCTTTGGAACTTTTAAGAGCTTGTCTGTAGTTGTACATATATTCTGAATTTTGAACATATGGTGGCAGTTATTTAAGAAAGTGTTAAATATAATTTGACTAAAAGTGATAATCTGTCACAAAGTGTATCATTAAATGTATAGAGTTTTTAAAGGATTTTTAAATTTTCTGAGTCACTTCAAATTACTTCTTTTCAAACAGTCCAAGAAGGATCAAGACAAATCTATCATATTTGAGGAACACATGGACAAAATAAACAGGTACGTAACAAAAGATCTTGGCTGGGCTGCCCCTTTGGGAAGGCTTTATTAGCCCCATCTGTTCCTGCTATGATTATACAGTGTTTGACAGTGCTGTTCAGTTTGAGATGGTGGTAATCACGCTTTCCTTTCCATTTACCTTTGAAAGTTACTTTCTGCCTACTCTTCCAGGAGGAAATAAACATTGCATCCATACTCATTTTAATGCAAAATAGCTCTTTTTTAAAGTCAGGAAAAAAGGCCAGAGGATAATAATTGAGTTAACTTCCTTTTATCTTCCCAGAAGATTAAACCAGTTAGCAAAAGGCTTTGTGCTGTGATCTGGGAACCTACCTACTGGCCTAAGAAGAGCAGGAGGAAATGGAAATGACTGGGAGACAATGCTGTCCTCTCTGTTTTGAAGTATCAGGTTTTTGTAGTTTGGCCATGTATTTAAATATAAGTATCAGCAATGCCTGGAAGCAAGCCAGAAGCCAAGAATAACGTTGGTTTGCACTAGTAGTGACTAGTAGTGACAGATGACAAAAGCCCTCTCCCAGGAAGGGCGTGCTTTTCCCTCCTTGCAAAGCACCTTGAAAAGTCTTCTCATTGGCGTGGGGCTTGGGGAAAGACAGTGGTCAGGCTCACTGGAAATCACTTGTCAGTGGCAAAATCATGTTTCTTTACAGTTGTTTTTCAGCCAATACCGTGGAACAGATAATTGAAAACTTACGGCAAGATGGTTCACCTTTTGCCATAGAACAGATGAAGGTAATGTATGGATCTTTTCTGTCCCGACTAACTATGGACACCTTGGGGCAGAGAAGCCTGTCTGGGGGCTGTCAGTAGTCCATGGTGGTGTCCTAAAAAGCCTTTGAGAACATTTCTCCTAAACCTTGATTATATACCCTGTAGTTATAAATATTAAAATTCCAGCCCAGGGTTTCTACCAAGCCTTTGGTTATTGAGATCCTGAATAAAACATACAGCCTTTATATTTTTAGTATGCCTTAAGCAGTACAGCAGCATCCCACCTTCCATGCTGTTAGAATCTACTTCCCATTGATAACCCAAGTTATTACTTACTGTGTTTCATATGGGCTGCTCTTAGCTCCATGGGCAGTCCTTACAATTTATGTGAGGGCTTTAGCTAACCCATGGTGGCTTGTCCTTTCTCCTCTCCTGCAAGTTCTTCCTTCATTCCATGGTGGCTTCTTCCTTTTTCTTACCTTCTGTGGTCCTCTTTCTCCAAGCCTGGGAAACCTCAACCCCACCTATGTCTCTTCTGCCCAGCTATTGGCTTTTGGCACCTTTACCAATTACAATTAACTGTGGGCATGGTTACTTTGTCTTCCCTGTGACTCGCTCATGTTTGGGACAACCAGTCTTGGGGGCCCCTAAACTAGCATTAGTATATAAGCAACATTAGACCAACCCATTACAATACCCAAACATCATGTCTGCCTGCTGAATTTTGAGAACCACTTAAAGCTGGTTTTATGTCTTTGAATGTAACAGAGAAGGACATTGGTAGCAGTATTGCACTTCCAAATACCCCTTTGTATCATGGAAAAAGCACGTAGAAACACTTAGAAGGGCTAGACCACTGAAACATAGTCACCTAGTGATGCTATATCACAGTGGTGATCTAACCTATAAATAATGTTTAATATGTAAGATGGGTTTGTTTTTTTAAACCAAATGGTTTAATAAAGAAACGATCCTGTTTAAGCTAAGAAGTCTCCATTTTCTGTCATTGCTGAATTTTGAGTAGAGTTTCTCAGAGTCATCAACACTTTGAACTTTCTACACATAACTGATAACATTGGAAAGCAACCATTTGGGGATAAGTGTTATATGCACTGAGGCTTGATATCCTTGGACCTATCATAGGATTGATTATGAAATGAAGTATGTCAGAATTCTAGACAGAGGAAAAACAAGGTATGTTTCTTTATACTCAAAGGTGTGTTAGCTTGTCTTCATCTATAGATTAATCTACATTGTGCTACACAGCAGTCAGTTGGATGTTGATTTCTGATACAGGAGACATCCCATTATATACCATTCTGCCTTACACCTTCTGTTCACAGCTGGGGTTATTTGCAGGTTTTTGCTGTAAGAATTAGTGTGGCCGTGAATGTTTCTATATTCACTTTATGATAACACAGATTCATATATTTGTTGGGTGTATACCATAATGTAAGTAGCATTACAAAAAACAGCTACCTTGTGTATACATATATATTTATTATTCTAAACAGTCTTCCAGCATAGTTGTTTCTGATTACATGTGAGCACTGGCTGGCTCCACACTCTTAGCAATATATGATACCATTTCTTTTTCATTTTGGTCATTTGGGAGTACATAAAATAATATTGCATTGTGATTTTGATTTGCGTTTCCATGATAATTAATGAAGTCAAATGACATTTCATATGTTTATTGACCACATGGGTATTTTTTCATGTGAAGTACCTGTTAATGTTTACCATATAATTGATGTTTAAATAGACTAAGTAAAAGTCTGAGTAAAAGATATGCGTTGCATACATCTTTCTCCTTTATCATCTTCTGGGACTTTTTCTTCCTGGCGCCACATGAACAAAACAGTTTAATAGTAATCCAGGTTGGTTTTGCCCTCCCCTATTGTTTGTTCTTTTAGGCACTTTTAAATTATTGGCTATTCTTGAAAACTTTCAGATAATAAAATATGTTGTATATACCAAGGCATCAGGACCCTTGATACCTTCCAAAGAGAAAGTCCATGTTATGTTTATGTTTAGTCCCCAAGAACTCCTGTCAGTTTGGTGAGCAGTATCAGGACTCACAAGACTCAGATGTCGTGAAAACAAAGGGATGGATGCATGTGGAGGGAGGGATGGGGAAACCCAAACTCAGCTGGAGGCACTCAGTATCTTTCTATTCCCTCAGCACACGTCAGTGAAACACAGTACAGATTCAGGACAACACTGACACTGTGGCCTAGGCATACAGTCACGCTGCACCTGGCACATACCTCCTTTCCAGTCTCCTATTAGGAAAGCTTGTGTGTATTCTTCTGTACATGCAATGCTCTTCCACTTATTTAGGTCTATATTAATTTCAGTGATATTGCAATTTTCTTTATAGAGAATTGCATCTGTATATTTTTCATTATATTTATCACTAGATAGTGATGGTTTTGATACCTTTGAAGTGGTATCATTTAAAACTCAATCTTTTGTTTGTTGAGATAATTTATATATAGACTTTGTACCTTGTATCTAGAACTTGTCTAAACTCATTAAGGAAGTATTTATATTTTTGCAGATGACTTTGAATTTTTGTGTATTTAATTTCATCTTCACTTCTATCATCTCCCCTGACATTCTTTCCATTTTCCTACCCTCCCCCCCCTACCCACACACCCATCTTCTTACATTGGCTTATACTACCTGCTCTACTTCGTAAAAATGGTGAGAGCTATCCATGTCATCATCTTCCTATCCTGGGGAAAGCTTTTAAGAACCCTGAAGTTGCTATTGCCGCACATATCTTGTGGACATTCTTTATCAATATTTCCTTGTTACCTACAAATAATTTTTATTGTTCTGAACATTATTTATCATTTTTTTCTGCATCTGTTGAGATGATCATATGATTTTAGCCTTTTCTCTGTTATTATGGTTTACTATAAGAGTTCTGTTCACCCCAGTGTTTGGGTTAGGCAAGGTTTTTTATATCAGTGAGCTTTAACCTAAAGCCTGTAGTAACTTTTTTTTCTCTGTGTTCCAAGGAATGAATAGACATTACTCCCAGGATGCAAAAGTATTTATCTGTTCTTTCTTCTGAAAACGTTCATTGTTGCCTATGTTGGGTTGAATGAGAATGGCTCCTGTAGGCTCATATATTTGAATACTTGATCTCGAGTAGGTGAAGTTGTTTGAAAAGGATTAAGAGGTGTGCCCTTGTTGGAGAAAGTGTGTCACTTGGTGTGGACTTTGAGGTTTCAAAAGTCCATAGCATTCCCAGCTAACTCTCTGCCTCATACTTATGGATCAAGTATAAGCTTTTAACCATAGCCCCAGCACAATGCCTATCTGCCTGCTGGTTATAATGTAATATATGTGCTGTGTACTACTGAGTCTGATTTGCTGGTATTTGCTTAGGGTTTTTACATTATCTGTGAGATTGATGCATAATTTATCTTGAAATTCCCATGTACTTTTTCTTGCAGATATTTTAAAAGCTTTGACTATTCAAATCAAAGTATTTCTGCAGTATCATATGATTAAATGACTTATCCTCCCCCTCCAAACTAAATAATGTAAAATCTACAAGGGTCATTACTGTCTTTCTGATTTATACTTTTTCCTGAATAGTGTATTTTATCAGTTCAAAGAAATTATTTAAAAATAGTGACATCAGTTTTCTTGGGAGAAGATTAGAAAGTTTACCTTATATAGGTAGATTTGAAATATATCATGGACTTTCTTCAGAGGAGAGCAGAATTATCCAAGGACATTTATCCTCTACCATTCCTTTGGTGGCCTGGCCTGCATGCACAGGCCTGCAGTCAAACCTATTCAGGAAGCTGATGCATGAGATGTTCAAGGCAGGCAACTCAGTGAGTCTCTGTCTCAGAATGTAAAAAGCAGGACTTAACTTAATAATTTCCTTCAAGTCAGGGGAAATTTATTTCTTTCAATTAGTTTCTTAACCTCTCATTTCCTGATCATTGTGAATATTATATGTAAATCATATTTTTGTTCATTTAAAGTGAAAACTGTCTAACTATGCATGTGTTCTAAACAATTAAAATTGTGTATGAGTTGTTTTCAGAGAAACAGAACATTAGATAGACATGTGTATGAATAATGTAACTATTTAGTTCCTAGAAAGAGATTTATTCCAAGGCACTTGCTTTTGATAATTACGGAAGCTAATAACTCTAATGTCTATAAGCTGGGAACTAAAACAAACTTTGGTATAGTTTGAAGACCTGAAAGATGGAGAATCAGTAGATTCAAAGACCAGTTTGAAAGGCTGGGGATATTGGTGTCTGAGCCCATGGACTCTCAGGTAAAGAGGCCCAATTGAGCTGTTGTTCACTGTTTCTCTTATCCATGCCCTTGATGGAATGGAATCTTCCCCACAGTGAGAAGTCATCGTTTTACTCAGTCCACGGATTCAGTGCATGCTAATCCAGTGACTTCATTACAAGGCAAGGGGGAAGATAGTCAGGAGAGTAGCTTAAATGCGTGGAGGAAATTTAAAAGCCTTCCCCTTGACCCTTCTTAATTAAGGTCACAGTCTTCTTAAGCTACAATCGTTGTGTTCCTCCTTACTGGCAAAATTACAGGCAAGTTTTAGTTACCTCAATTTAATACCGAGAGTGATGTCCCCTCCTGTTGTCTTCTTTGGACTTCTCTGTGGTATTGCTGCTGTTCCTTTGTGCAGAAGAAGGAAGTGGGCTTTGAAGCTGGAAACCATGAGTTTGGATTTCAGCTTTCACTTGGACCCATTCTCACCAGGGCCCAGCTTCCTTATCCAAGACATGATCTGACCACCGCTCGAAGGAAGCGGGATTAAGCATGTTAAAGCACTTCCCGAATCTGTGGGAACTGTGCTTAATCCATTCCCCATTGACAGGCTGGGGAAATGGCTCAGCAGTTAAGAGCATTTGTTGCTCCTTTAGGGGATCCAGGTTCAATACCCCACACTCATTCTCCCCTAAGTGAGGTCTGTTGTATGTGAGTACCAGTCAAGTGTTTTAACAGGTCATCAAACATCAGGTTAGCAAGCTTCTTAAATGACACTTTTTTCCATTATTTACAAGAATGTTACAAGTATGAATAAGTGGGACTTTAAGTGGCCTTTTTTTTAGATTACCTGATAGCCAACAGAGGACATACAAAAAGAGAAAGGTTCTTTTTGTTTTGTATTTTTGGGTTTTTTTGTTTTTCCATTTTATGAAACTGAAAATGGACCGTGTGAGCAGCAAACTATAATGGGGTGCTGAGGAATGGGTGCTGGCTTGCATACTTCAGGCTGCTGGAAAGGTGACTTTAGCATAATGTTTACCTGAGATAACATGGGTGTGTTCCCATTAAAGAAAAGACAGGGTATGTCAGCACAATGATCCTTTTGTATGCCCACTAAAGTGGCACATGGTACAGATTGCTGTGATGGTATCATCAGCCTCACTGCCTGCAACCATCAACGAAGAACCTGGAACAGACTGCAGTCAGGACCAGAACATGAGCTACTATCCTGAAGGCTTAGGTCAGAAGAATGCATCCCTCAAAGATGCAGCTTCACAATGGCCTTCATCGTTTTCCTCTCTCCACCAGCACTGTGGCTGTAGGTAGACCACTGTTACCTTCCAAACTTTCTCGTACACATTACTCAAGCTTACATGGATAGACGGGAGGATGTTACAGAGAACACAGAACTTTTCCTGAAAAAAACTTACATGAGATTGGGCCCATCACCATTCTGTCATGGGTTTTGGAGTTCCTGAGGCCCCACCACTCCTTGAAGAGCTATTGGTAGTTAATAGTTGCTATTGGAGAAATAGTTAATAGTTAATATTGGAGAAAGGGGGGTCATATTCCTCAGTGCTGGAGCCACTGGGAAAATGCCTTGCCCAAGTAATAGCTGCCCTAATCCCTACAATGTTCTGCATGCAGGCAGCCCTAAATGAATGCAGTGGACCACACACATAAAAAAAGACATGAAGCCGGGCGTGGTGGCGCACGCCTTTAATCCCAGCACTCGGGAGGCAGAGGCAGGCGGATTTCTGAGTTCGAGGCCAGCCTGGTCTACAAAGTGAGTTCCAGGACAGCCAGGGCTAGACAGAGAAACCCTGTCTCGAAAAACCAAAAAAAAAAAAAAAAAAAAAGACATGAACTTAACAAGGAGGCTTGTTCCTTGTTGGAAAGAGGGATGTTCAGTGGGGGAGGAGGTTAAGGAAATAGCTGGTAGATTATAATAAAGTAATGCGCATGCAAAACTGAAAAAAAAAACAAATAATATTCTAAAAAGAAAAACATGGAATTGAAAATTCTTTGAACTCAGCTTAAACCTTTTAGCCATTCAGTCAACAATCAAGCTGAAAACTGTATGTGCAGTTATAAAGAAGATTGCAGTTGTGTGATAGCCTCATGTATGAGCCAGGTGATTACAGTCGTAGTGTGATAGGATCTTTAAATTCAAAACAAGTCTCTTGGCAGTGTAGTTGAAGGGTCAATATGGCAGCCTTATATGTGTGTATTTTGCTTAAGTGTAATCTCTACTTAGCTTATGCTAGGCAAACAAGAATGTATGTTTATTTGATTATTATAAGTTTATTCCATTTGTGGGATGACCTGAATTACTTTTGTAGTTGTCTTAATCATGGATTCTTTTCCTGCACAAACATCATGACCAAGAAAGAAGTTGGGGAGAAAAGGGTTTATTCAGCTTACATTTCCACATTGCTGTTCATCACTGAAAGAAGTCAGGACTGGAACTCAAGCAGGTCAGGGACCAGGAGCTGATGCAGAGGCCATGGAGGGATGTTCTTTACTGGCTTGCTTTTCCTGGCTTGCTCAGCTTCTTTCTTATAGAACCAAGACTACCAGTCCAGAGATGGTCCCACCCACAAGGGACCTTACCCCCCTGATCACTAATTGAGAAAAGCTGATGTCATGGAGGCATTTCCTCAACTGAAGCTCCTTTCTCTGTGATAACTCCAGCTTGTGTCAAGTTGACACACAAAGCCAACCAGTACAGTAGTGCATTAGAACACTTAGTTCCTGCTTTGGCAGGGCTAAACTGAGGCATTATTTTCTATTAGTCTTTGGTACATAAACGAAGTTCTACTCAGGATGTTAGACTCCAGAGAATCAAATAACCCTATTAAAAATGGTGAATAGAGCTAAACAGAGAATTCTCAACTTAGGAAGTTCAAATGGCTGAGAAGCACCTAAAGAAATGTTCAACATCCTTAGTCATCAGGGAAATGCAAATCAAAACAACCCTGAGATTCCACCTCACACCAGTCAGAATGGCTAAGATGAAAAACTCATGTGACAGCAGATGCTGGCGAGAATATGGAGAAAGAGGAACACTCCTCCATTGCTGGTGGGACTGCAAGCTGGTACAACCACTCTGGAAATCAGTCTGGCCCTTCCTCAGAAAACTGGACATAGTACTACCTGAGGACCCAGCTATACCAGTCCTTGGCATACACTCAGAAGATGCTCCAACATGTAATAAGGATACATGCACCACTATGTTCATAGCGACCATATTTATAGTAGCCAGAAGATGGAAAGAACCCTGATGTCCCTCAACAGGAATGTACATTTTCACAATGGAATACTACTACTCAGCTATTAAAAACAATGACTTCATGAAATTCTTAGGCAAATGGATGGAACTTGAAAATATCTTCCTGAGTGAAGTCACAAAAGAGCACACATGGTATGCACTCATGATAAGTGGATATTAGCCCAAAAGTTCGGAAAACCCAAGATACAATTCACAGACTATATGAAGCCCAAGAAGAAGGAAAACCAAAGTATGGATGCTTCACTGTTTCTTAGAAGGGGGAACAAAATACCCTTACGAGGAAATATGAGACAAAGTGTGGAGTAGAGACTGAAGGAAAGGCCATCCAGAGACCGTCCCACCTGAGGATTCATCCCATATATATTTGCCAAACCCAGACGTTATTGTGGATGCCGGGAAGTACTTGCTGATGGAAGCCTGTATGGCTGTCTCCTTAGAGGCTCTGCCAGAGTCTGACAAATACAGAGGTAGAAGCTCACAGCCAACCATTGGACTAAGTGCAAGGTCCCTGATGGAGGAGTAAGAGAAGGGACTTAAGGAGCTGAGGGAGTTTGCAACCCCATGGGGGGAGCAACAGTGTCAATGGGCCTCCCAGGGAATGGACCACCAACCAAAGAGTACACATGGAGGAACTCATGAATCTGGCTACATATGTAGCAGAGGTTGGACTTGTTGGGAAGAGAAGCCCTTGGGCCTAAGGGTGTTCAATGCCCCAGTGTAGGAGAATGCCAGGACGAGAAAGTGGAAGTGGGTAGATGAGTGGGGGGCACCCTCATAGAGGCAGGGGAGGTGAGATGGGGTAGGAGAGTTCCGAAGGGGAGACCTGGAAAGGGGAAAACATTTGAAATGTAAATAAAGAAACTATCCAATAAAAAGAAATGAAAAAGTTCTATCGTGTGGGTTTTACTATGCCCTACATAGAAACTTAAGATAGCTTGATATGTATAGCAAAGAAGCAGTTGGGTAACAAGGAATGTTTTTTTTCTCCAAAGGTAATTAATAAAATGTCTCCGACATCACTAAAGATCACACTAAGGCAACTCATGGAGGGCTCTTCAAAGACCTTGCAAGAGGTACTGACCATGGAATATCGGATAACTCAAGCATGTATGGTAAGAATTTTATATACATTATTGTTATTTTCTAGTTAGGAAATTCATCGTAGAACATGTAAAATTCAGAATAGAATAATAAGTAAATGGAAGACAGATTATCAAGGTCTGAAGAAAAGGTAGAATTGGGTCACCTACACATAGAAAATGATCAGTCTTTAAAAAAAATCATGAAGAACATGCAGGACCTATGGGCCAAATTTATAAATTATAGGCATCAAAAAAGAAGAAAGCAGATCAAAGGTATAGAAAGTATGATCAATAAAATCACAAAAGAAGCATTTCCAAGCCTAGGAAGATGCCATCTAGGCAAGAGAGGCATACAGACCACAAATATGACCAAAAAAGAAGTTTTCCACATCATATTCCAGTCAAAGCACTAAAGGAATGAAACAGTAGAAAGGCTAGTGAGAGCTGCAAGAGGGGACCAATCTCATGAAGGGTGGGTTCTCAGAATAACAGCTCAATTTGCAGTGTAGACTTTAAAAATCAGACAGGTTTGGACTAATGATAACCACAGGCGTCAATCCAGATTGTTTTACCCAGCAAAACAATCTTGCATAATTGAGGACAAAAAACAACAAGCTATACAATAGAAGCAGGTGAGAGTAATTTATGACCACCAAGTCAGCCCTTCATAGGAAACTGGAAGAACTGCTTCAGACAGAAGAGAAAGATAAGCATAGCCAGGAGGCAACTGGAAAATCGTTAATGTTAAATCAGTGGCTATTCAAAGAGGGATGAAGAAAACAAACACCACAAAATCAGCAGTACACAGGGATCAGTACCCACATGTCAGCAATAGGTGAATGTCAGTGATTTCAGCTCCCCAGCCACAGACACAGCAGACGCTACTTCAAACAGGACCCAGCATTTTTGCTGCTTCCAAGAAATAAACATTGCCAGTAGAGGTGGAGATGTGAGAGTGAAAGAGCGCCTGCAGCCAGTTATTCCACACAAACGGGAAACAACAGACTTTTAATTTGAGACTTTAAATTAAAACTAATCAGAAGCTACAAAGAAGGTCGAATCATACTCCTGAGGGAACAATCCATTGAGAAGACATAGCTCTAAACATGCATTCAACAAGCTTGCTGCACCTAACTTCACAAATGCTACTAGACTTAAAGCCAACCACCCTCTAACACATTCGTAGCAATTTGCCTTATTACCCCACTTTCAGCAAAGGACATATCACCTAAAAAAAAAAAAGCCAAAAATTGTGTCTAAAAACATCAAATGGGCCTACTATCTGCAGAATATTGAACCCACACACTAGAGAGAACACATTCTTTTCAGTAGCCTATGGAATTTTCCCCCCAAGTAGGCCATATTTTGTGATCCAATACAAGTCTCAACAAATAAAATTGAAGTAATTCCTTAAGCTTTTTCTAACCACAGTGGAATAAAACTAATAACCAACTGTGATAGAAAATATACAGAATCTTGGAAACTAAGCTGCACACTACTGAGTGATGTTTGGATCACAAAGGAAATAAATTATGAAAATTGTATGAAAATGAAAATATAACCTGCTCAAGTCTATGAGAAACAAGGTAATACTGAGAGGATAGTTTATAATCAATTAGGGAGTTTCCGCAAGCCCTTCCAGAGTGGCAGAGGCAGCCATTAGAGCCATAAATGATGAAGCAAATGGACTGTGAAGAAATGACGATATTACACGTAAACAGCTTTTAATTTCAAAAAAGAAACAGAAGCGGAGACTGTGAGATTCATTTGTAAGATAGGAGATATTAGACCAGGGCATGAAGGCTGGAATTATCCAAAGAGAAACAAGATTGTAGGTGAACTGACAACAGCATTCACTGAGCACTTAGTGTATCGCTGCACCCTTAGGACACAGGTTAAGATCGTCCCATTATGAACTGATGTGGCCACTTCAGAAAGGAAAATACATGCCAAGGTAACATGGTCCTGTGCATTGAATAGTTCCAGGCATTTGAACTGTATGTACTCAGCCACTTAGTCCTGCAGCTTCCAGAGATGGTACCAGAAGAGAGCTGAGGAACCCCTTTTCAAGAAGAGCTCTTGGAAGGGCAAAGGAGGTGCGGACTGGGATATAGGCATGACTGGACCTCAAAAAGAAGGTGTCCCTCCCTCTAATCTTTGAAAAGGAGATGAGACTTGAGGCCACATCAGCTGCAGGGATCTTGATGCAAAAACAGCATGTCAGAAAGATTCTCCTTTGCTAATGGAGGCTAAGCCCTTACCTGAAAGTAATAGAAGCAGAGAGTGAGTGAAAATAGAAGTTGAGAAAGTTGAAATACTTAATCATCACCTTGAGAATGAGGAAGACATCATGGACCATGGGCAGGTTTCTTTGCCCGTTTGACACTTATGATTATAAATCATAAATTTTAAATGAAAAATATTCACACTCCTAGATTTTCCAATAGGAAACCAAGGATGCAAGTAGTGTAGGGAATTTTCTGGAATAGTATAAAGGTTTGAAGGTTGAGGACATTTTACAGAGCAAGTGGCCATCTCAGTGACTTCAAGAGCATGGCTAGAAAAAGAACAACATAAAGGCCACACGGGTGGGGAGATTCACAGGATGCACCGACCTGAGGAGGAGCAAAGTTGTGCTCGGTGGGCTTGCTGGAGCCAGTGAAGTTGGAGGTGGTCTGAAGGGAGCTATCTGGAGGGGTCCAGACTCTTGAGTGTTGTGGTCAGCGTTGTCATAGGGGCGAAAGGGCAAGGTGGGAAGAGGAGAGAGCACAGAAACAAGGGGCCCACACTTACGCCATCTACTCTGACTTTCTTTCAGGAAGGTCATGACTTTCATGAAGGTGTTCGAGCTGGTAAGTGACAGGTGTCTGCACTTCTTGACTGTCGGGAGGCAGATTTATGAACATTCTCAGTTAACTTCAATGGATGTTTTAGTGCAAATTACACTTTCAGCAAGCTTACATTCTCTCTGTCTCTGTCTCTCTCTGTGTAACATGGGAAGGTGTCTCTAAAACTATGTCTCAACATTCATGACTCAGCAGTATTCTCTGATATGTGTGTGTGTCACACCCTGTACCATGCACTCTGATGATGCTCTCTGATGCATGTGTCAGACCCTGCCCTTCTGCTCATGGGATCTTGTGACTTGTAAACATGCCCTGCTGTGTTTAAAAGATGTGTCAATTCTGAACCAGAAAGCTCTCAGATGTTCCTCCTTCCTTTGTACTGTTCTGGTATGACTGGGCAGTGTCTGAACTCACCACCCACCTCCTTGATGTGTAGACAGTTAGAATCCCTGGCAGAGTACAAGAGGCATTATTCTTTACATTTCTGCTCATCTCAAGGCAGCAATTTAGAAAAAAGCATATGTTGTTTTTCTTTAGCAAATTTGTAAACATTCTTTTTATAAATAGTGTTTATGTTTATAAAGAGCTATTGTTCCTTATTTAAAGCGAGTTATTTTCTTCTGCATAAATTTTTCATGTCTCTTCCTGCCTCTGCCTCCAACCTGACCAGTTTTCTTGTTTTTATTAATCATTTTAATGGAGTACAAGGCATGTGTGCTTGTGTGTGTGTGTGTGTGTGTAGGCTCCTGCTCTACTACTGACCTGGATACTCTCTAACCCCAGAAATGTTTCTCTGAGTAAAAGATTATGTTTTCCACACCTTGATATTTGGTAAATTCCTATTGTAGAATTCTCATAATTTGTAGCATGATACATCAGTGACCATAGGGTACAGTCATTTTGGAAGACTCATGGGGTTGAGTCCAAGCAGGTGGCTGTATGATTAAAACAGTATGCATCATTTCTACTAATTCCCTATGGGTTTTTGATGCATGCAGGTCAAAATTGTGTTCCCTGCTCTCAGGAGACTTGTACTGCCTAAGAGTTGTTACTAAAGTATTTGTTAACTATGTGATGGTCCTTTTGCAGATACAAAATATTTTTAGATATTTTAGATAAATATCCTGTTACTTAAGGAAAAAGAAGTTGAAATCAGTCAACATTAGAATGTTGAATTGAAAAGCAAGTACCTGTGAGGTGTGGTGGTGCACACCTTTAATCCCAGCACTCAGGAGGCAGAGCCATAAGGATCTCTCTGAGCTCCAGGCCAGCCTGGTCCACTTAGCATGTTCTAGGCCAGCTAGAGCCACATAATGAAGATACCCTGTTTCCAAAGAAAAAGAAAAAGTACCAACAATAACAACAACAAAAACCCAGAGGAATTGCTTCTCAAGCTACTTTTGTTTCTAAAATTGAAAAACAACTTTTATCATAAGACAAGGTTTTACTGAATAGGCCAGGCTGGTCAGCTTTCTGAGTGATGGGGTTACTGCCATGCCCCACCAGACCTGGCTCAAACTACTTTTTTTTTTTTTTTTCGTGAGACAAAAATGTTGCTTCTTGTTTCAGCATAGACTTATTCAGAAAGCAACATCTGTTCTGGGTAAAACTGTTTAGTATTCTTGTTGCAATTTGATAGCTATAAAAAAATATGTCAGCAAATTAGATAAAATAATTTAGCAAATTAGGGAGATGGTTGTTAAACATTCTTACTTTTAACATCTAAGATGAAGTCCTCTCTGGCTACAGAAGATAAAAAATGAACTATCTTAGCAGAGCCAAGGGTTTGAAGCTCTGGCCCTACTGCAGTGAGCTTCCTGCACAGGCAGCACTTCCCATCTCGCAGGAACACAACGCAGATTTGCTTGGTGCTCTCTCCTGTGTCCTTCAATGGAATCTCAAGGAGGTAGACAGTACCAGCCAGACACTCGAAGGGAAAGAGATTCTGTGGAAAGATGTCCCAGGACTAGTCTTTTGTTGACACTGGCTAAGAAATACAAGCTTTAGGTTGGAAGGTTGGAAATCTGCCATTTCCCGATGTACTTCAGAATCCCACAGCAGACAAATGTACAGCAGACAAATGTACAGCCTCTGTCTTAGTTAGGGTCTTACTGCTGTGAACAGACACCATGACCAAGGCAAGTCTTATAAAAACATTTAATTGGGGCTGGCTTACAGGCTCAGAGGTTCAGTCCATTATCATCAAGGTGAGAGCATGGCAGTATCCAGGCAGGCATGGCATAGGCAGAGCTGAGAGTTCTATGTCTTCATCCAAAGGCTGCTAGTGGAAGACTGACTTCCAGGCAACTAGGGTGAGGGTCTTAAGCCCACACCCACAGTGACACACCTCCTCCAACCAGGTCACACCTATTCTAACAAGGCCACGCCTCCAAATGGTGCCACTCCTTGGCCCAAGAATATACAAACCATCACAGCCTCCCATAGAAAGCTGGCTGCATATCTGTAAGTCCACAGCAGCCTCAAAACAAAAGTAAACAAAACACTTCTCCAATAGCCACATTTAACTGTGCATAAAGCCTTCTCTCGCCAACAAGACATCCTTCTCCTTGGATCCCAGATCACTGCTCCAAATGCTTAATGCTCCACACTGAATTTGGGTTTTTCTAAGTGTATATAGAATGTGTATATTTAAGGACAGGAATCCATCTTAGTGACAGGATGCTTGCCCAGGGTACATGAGGCCCAAAATTTAATTTCTATATTGCCACACCACCAAACAACAGAGCAAACTCTCTCTCTCTCTCTCTCTCTCTCTCTCTCTCTCACACACACACACACACACACACACACACACACACACACACACACACATCCTTCATTAAAGTTACATATGCTAGGCATGACTGAGCTGTGCTGCCATACAATGCTTTCCTAACTGTTTTGAAGTGTACTTGTGAGGAGCAGTGTGGAGCTCTTGCATACCCTTTATCCAGGCTCTGGAACAGCATGTGTGTAACTGCAGTGCACTAACACCAGAGAATAGGCATTCTCTTTATTTTTTCAGTGCTTATAGATTGAATCACACTTAGAATCCTCTGGGGGATAGATTGTGGCTATCCTGAGTGATGTCTATACTGAAATAGGAGTAGATTTGGTGATTACCTGATGTGGTCTATTGGTAGTTGTTGTTTTAATTCAGAGCTATCTATACTAGAGGATTTGATAGAAGGGCACGTCTACATTGAATTATGTATAAAATCTCCTTTCTTCTACCTCAAGTAATTAACTTTCCTCTCAAAACCTGGTTAAAAGCCTGGCCTTTGCCTCCCTTCTCACCTGCACCAATACTGTGTTTAGTTGTCTGTAACATGGAGATTTCATTTATAGTCTTGTCTGAAGATAGAAGAGGAATGTTTGAGCTGCCAGATTAATTCATTCGGTTTTATTAAGAGCATAAACTTTGCAGGAAAAAAAAAGTACTATAGGAAAATATGCCTAGTGACACACAGTTGTTAGTTCAGTAATTAAATCTGGTATTAGCAGAAAAAGATGTGGTGATGTCTCTCCCTTCTTTTGACAGTTCTCATTGACAAAGACCAGACTCCAAAATGGAAACCAACCAATCTAAAAGATGTTACGGATGAAGACTTGAATGGTTACTTTAAATCTCTGGGAAGCAGTGATTTGAAATTCTGAAGTTTATTTTGGAGCAAAGGTCAACACCTCATAGCACAGAGGCTAGGCCTGGCATCTTGCCCAGTTTCATGCAGCCTGCAAGCTGGAAATGGTTTTCTCATTTTTAAATGATGGGGAAGGGAATGAAAAGACTAATATTTCATGATACAGTGGTTGCCCAAAGTTTAAGCACCAATGTTTGTAAACTTTTCATGATATGACAGCTGAAGTCCAAACACCAAGATTTTATGGAACCTTCCTGCTGCGTAGCAGAGCTTCTCTGTGGCTGCTTGGAGTGGCCATGCCACAGACTTTATGACCCACAGCACCTCAAGGGTCTAAGTTTCTACTCCAGTCTTCATCAGAAATGGTTTGTTGGTTCCTGGTTTATAAGAAATTCTCAAGAGCTCCAGAGAATCTCAAGTTTATTTCTCATTAAAATGGTAACTTTGACTTCATTTATATATTAATTAACCAAATTATGTACAGATTAGCAAAAATAAAGACCCTGAAATTTGGAGGGGGTGTGTTGATGCCTTATAAATTTTCCTTTTTTAAACATATGGATGTATTTTAAAACAATACTGTAGCAGAAGAACTACTTTGTAAACATGAAAAATCTCATGTAAAAAGGAAAAAGGTTGTATCAAGTTCTGTGTGCAGAACGCTAAGTAATTACTCCTCAGCCCTTCCCAAGTTACCAGGACTTGACTAGTCTTGTTATTTGCAATATTTGCTAAAGTGGAAAAAAATGAGGAATTAAGAAACCCCAGTCACTAAGACAGACATATTCTGCTTTTTATAAATTTTATCAAACATCTATGTGATAAGTAAAGCAGTTTAAAATATAAATATCTTTAGTAATTGGAATTTGACAGAATTTCCCAAGTATTTTTATGTACATGCATATTTTGCCTACATGTGTACATCTGCACCATCTGCCTGCAGAGCCATAAGAGAACACTGGGTACCCTGACCTTGGAGTTAAAGATGATTATGAGTTGCCTTGTTTCTGCAGGGAACTGAACTCAGGTCCTCTGGAAGAGTAGCCAGAGCTCTAAACTACTGAGCCATCTCTCCAGCCCCTGACAGAACTTTTTTTAAGGTATGCAAGAAACATCAGAGAATTCCAGACTGAAGACCTTACATTTCTAAGTCAGAATAATTTAACTTGTTATAATTTCTTTTTTATCCCAGCCTCCCAGAAACTAAGAGAGATAAGAACAGAACAGAAAGGAGCAGTGGGCTTGTGCCTGCACCCCTAACCTTGTTCTCCCAGAGGCGGCCCCATCCCAGAGGGTATTGCTTTTAAATGTTCTCAACTCCTAATGTACTTGTCATAAAGGATGTTTCCTTCAAACATTAAGAACATGTCTGAAATAATACCATGGTATTGACCATGTTTTACATTTAGTTCTAACATTCCTAGATTAGACCCAGGGTCCCCAATGGAGGAGCTAGAGAAAGGACCCAAGGAGGTAAAGGGGTTTGTAGCCCCATAGGAGGAACAACAATATGAACCAACCAGCAACCCCAGAGCTCCCAGAGACTAAACCACCAACCAAAGAGTACACAAGGAAGGACTCAAGGCTTCAGCCGCATATGTAGCAGAGGATGGCCTTGTGGGTCATCAATGAGAATAGAGGGGCCTTGGCCTTGTGAAGGCTGTATGCTCCAGTGTAGGGGGGAATGCCAGGGAAGCAAGAGTTAGTGAGCAGAGGTAGGGGGGCTGGGAGTGGGGAGAGGTTGGAGGGGAAATGAGGATATATGAAATGTAAATATATAATATAGAGGAAATATCTAATAAAAAATGATGAAAAAATAACCCAAGAGTTTATCAGTACAGATACACATTCATTCATTTTGTACATTTTAGCAATACAGAATAGAATCTTTATGTGAAACATCAGTGGACCACACCAAAAAGTTATTTGTTTCAATTAAATGAGGACTGAGAGAAAATTGCAATTAGACTTTTATTATAGTTACAAAAAACCCAAAACAAACAAACAACAAAACCATTTTCACAAAAATATCTGGGAAAAAAATACCACTTCAATGTTAACTCCTACAGCGAAGGAAGTTTGCCAACAAAACTTGAGTTTTGGGACTAAAGTGGTAGCTAATTCTTTAGAGCTAGTGTTTATGGCTCCAAGGAAGAAATACCTGGGTCATTTCACATAGATGCTCTATGGTACATTACTGTTTTTTGGTTTTTTGTTTTTTGGGTTTTTTTACATTATTTATCATATCTAACTCCTGGTTTCCAAAATAATGTAATTCAGAAGTGTCCTCGGTCCCAAATGCCAATGCTGATTAAGTAGGCTCTGCATATCATGGGATTTTGTACATTTACTTCTAATGCTTGAGACAGCTTGATACAAATTCCTTTGGGCTTAAGATAATCATATTTGTCTCCTTCAAAATTGTGCTTTAAGTGATAATAACCATAGGTAGATTGTAAAGAACTGATAAGGCAACTACGATGGGAGGATTCCACCAGCATCCAAGGCTTGTCATCAAAAGGCAACAATACCAAAGAGACAGCAGGGAGGGGCCGTGAAACACACTGGCATTTTGAGAGTCTAAGTAAGGAACGGGACATGTTCTACTTCTGCAGTTGCCACTGGGAGGTCATGTGTCCTCAGACATGTTCCACATGTCTCTGTCCAGCAGGTAACAAGTTGTTCAGTGATCTGTTTTATGGGACTCTCCTCACTCCTCTACTCCTTAATGAAAGACCACAAATGAGACTCAGTTGTTCGAATATAAAGCCATTAAAAAGGGCTGATTCCTCATGAAACGTTCCTAATTCTCATCAAGGCCAAACTATACTATATCCTGATAATATCCAATGTGGTATAAAGTTTGTTCAATTGTTTTATCACAGTTTTATCCACTACTTACTATGTGTGTACAGTTGTTATATATTTTAAAGTAGGTCTCTTAGAAAATGATAACTATATGTATATATATATATATATATATATATATATATATATATATATATATATATATATATATATATATGATGAAACTGTTGATCATAGTTGCTTAAACTATAGTTGTGAAACATAGGGGCAGCAGAGAGCAGACATCTGGGTAGACGTGGACTGGGCAGGCTCAACCCTTGGACAGAGAAGAAACCTGAAGAACCTGAAGTTGAAATGCTCAACCCGTACCCACTTGCCAATATCTCTGAGTAGATTTTGTCTTTATGTTCTGACCAACATATAGATTATTTTATATACTTAATTATATTTGTCAAACAACAACAAGATAATTTGCAACAGGCATCTTCCTATGAGAAACCAATTGAATGAGAAACATCATGCCCTAGGGGCTTTTGCCTGAGTCATCAGTATAGACATAGGAAACTACACTGCTCCATGAACTAAATGGAAGGCATAGGAGCAGGAGTGGTTGCTTGCAGTTCTGTGAGCTGTCCAATCTCCAGTGTAATGGAGCACTGTGTGTGGTAGAGCACTGTGACTCCCAGGGTTTAGTGAAACTAAGAGAATGAGTGGGTATCTGAATGATGGCTGTCACTAATTTTAACAACCTCTCTGCTCCTAAAACTTGGAGAATTCACACAGTTTGACTTATGTTTCAATGTATTACTATAAAACTAGAGGCAGCATTTTTCACTATGAATAAAAATCAAGTACCTATTTAGCTCACAATGATATCACAAGCCTTTCTTTAATGGCTTTGGATTTCAGGAATGCTGATAAATCGTATCCTTGAAGGACTGGTATAGATGGGCCCCATTTCCTCTTACTTGGTGTTTAGCACAGCTTGGTGATAATTCTCGACACTCAGTCAGTCCTCTTATATTGACTTTGTTCAAAATCTGTTACTGTTGAGCTTTAAACAGTTAAGATTTAAAAAAATAAAGCATATGATAGTTTTTTAAATGCCTAATTTATAACACTTCTATAATATGGCTAAAAGTATTCTGTGGGCATTCATGACTGCTAAAACCCACACAAGTTCTCCATTCAGGAGTAGAGTATGTGGCTAAGAGTGTTCTGGGAGCATGAGTGACTGCTAATTCCCACACAGGTGGTCCCTTTGGGAGGAGAATTGCAAGTCCTCATACCATGTACATATCTACCCCTGTACCAGCACTGCAGTGAGGCTTTATACATTGTTAGCCATGAAAACCAGGCTCAAATTTTCACCTTGCAGACTAAACTTCTGTCATTTCTAAGATTTACTGAATAAAAGGTACCAAAGAGATTCTTATTTCAATGTGATAAACTATCATGACTTCTATAAATTATCTTGTAAAGATGGCTGTAACATGCAAAGTTTAAATCATCCAGAAACAGCTGTGGCATGACCCTGAGGCTGAGGGTGGTTGCTACCCTTTACATCTACAAAAATAGACTTCCTTCTGAGAACGACATTCAAGGCAGCCCTCTCCACTGGTGGTTTACCTCTCCAATGGTAGGTTATAAGTGTCAGGAAGTGGGCAATCCCTGACACAATAGGTTTTGACAACAGACATGCTATGGATCACTATGGCTGGAGTTCTACTCCTTGATTTTTTTACATTCTAAGGAAATTCCCTTTCATGTTCTGGGCCTTTTGTTTTGTTTTATTTTGGTTTTTTGGCATAAATTAACAAAATAGTCATTTTAAAGTCAACCCTTTAAAATAACCATTTGGAACTTGGGCACTATTTAATATTTTCTTTGGCGATGTCATTCCTGCCCCAGGAAGAGCATGGTATGACAGACAGCTAATGGCTGGGTAGTACAAGACCTCTTTCCAGATCTTCTGTAACCAAAACTTGAGATCAAGCAGATATACATTGATGATAAAATAGTAGAACTGCTTAAAATTATATTTCCTCATAAGCATCCCTACATTAATATCATAGACATGGGAATTTGAAAACTTATGTATTTAACTAGCACCGACTACATCCAGAGCACAGTTGAGTATCATCAATTAACGGTGGTGTCTGAGCCCTCACTCTCGATGTATGGGATGTTGTAGTATTGGATGTTTTCACATGCCCACTGCTGCAAGGCATCCTCCACAATTTCACTGGCCAGACGGTCTGCGAATTCAAGGATCAGGGTACCGATCACAGCACCGGGCTCTGGGAGTTTCTTTACTTCCTGGACTTGCTGTTGTTCATCTGGAGAAGGTGTCCTATATTGACTGCTGTCATCTGGAATAAAGGCCTCCTCGCTCTCATGCAGCTTGTCAATGTCCAATGTGGTAGGAAATGGGAACGTTTCCTTTGACTTCATGCAGCCCATGATGAAGAGCTTTGGCAGGTGAAGGCAAGCTGTGTTAATGAGGACTACTTCAAGAGCATCTTTGGAAAACAGTGCAGGGCTGTCCACACGGTGCTGACCAGGCTTCCCTCTCAGGCCCCTTTGGCAAGCACTAGTCCCTTTTACTACTCTTCACGTCTTGCGTTTACCTGTTAAGAAAAGGGAGTTTTCACTGTAAGGTTCTGTGCCATGTAGAAGCTCTTAATCCCTTGAAAGAAAGTGAAGTTCTCAACAAACAACCTTACCAGCCAAAGCTGGAGAAATCACTCAGGAAGGTCAGGACATTCAAACTTTTTGTTCAAGCTCTTGAAAATTTTATAAAACCAAATGGAATAAAATTTTACATTAGCAAGGGGTCATTCTTGGGCTGAATTCCCATAACTTTTTTAAAATTCTTTTACAGTTTATACATATATAACATACTTTGTTTATATTCTTCTATTCCTCTTACTCCTTTATCCCATCAAACCACCAAATCCCTCCCGACAAGTTCCTGCTTATCAGGTTTTCTGTTGCTGTTTTTCTTGCTCCCCTCCCCTCTCTGCTGCTCCGTCTTGTGTGGATAGGAATGTTACTGCATTTAATTAGGCTGTTTTAAACTCAATTCTTTAAAATAGTGCTTCTCAGCTTTCATAATTTAATACAATTCCTCATGTTGTGGTGACAAAATTATTTTTGCTGCTACTTCATAACTATAATTTTGGTAGTATTATTAGTCATAATGTAAATATCTGATATGCAACCTCTGTGAAAAGTAGTTATACAATCCCCCAAAGGGTTGCAAACCTCCAAGTTGACAACCAGTGCTTCAAAAGAACCATTTGAAATTTGGGCCTTTTTATTCCCTGTTTTCTTTAGTGATGCCATCTGTGGACAATGCACCCCAGTCTCAATGAGCAATCATGTCGGGAGCATTGTTGTCAAAGAATCCAGTGCTTTAGACGCATGGAAATGGCAAGGCCTTCCCTGTCTTGGAATAGGGATGTTGGCTGTATGTGTAGAATGTATTTCACCTGACCCCAGCTTTTCTGTAAGTGTGTCTGTCATTTCTTCATTCCCTACTGTCAAATGCCCAACACTGTGCAGGCTGTGGCAGCCACTACTGCCTCAGGAAGGTTAAAACAAACAAACAAGCAAACAAACAAAAAACATGTTTCTATAAAGAAAGTTGATCAGAACACAACTCCTGAGTTGTGTGTGGCTGAGTTTTGCTAACAGTGGTGAGCCTGTATAGTTAGGATACCTTGTACCTGCAAAGTCTAAAATGCTTACTTGGCAGGAAGTGTTGGCCAATTCTTGATCCTTACTATTAAGGTTTCTTTTACCATATATTCTTCATCCTAATCTTATTTGCTGTTTAAACAGAAAATAGGCTGTACTCTGTGTTGCCTTGTTTGCATCCTAAGTTGGTTTTGTTATTAAATATTCTTAAGAGGGGACTTTAGGGTTTATATAAGTGACTACTTTAAGGAGCCACAGCCATATGCACCCTTACAAGTAAAGTCCCTGAATGAAGTCAACTGTTCCTATACACAGACCTCAGAAGGAACCCTAAAAGTCTTAAAATGAAGGCGATTGTTTCTGGTACCACTGATACCTAGAAAGTAAAAACTACTATGTAGACACTTTTAATAGTTTGTAATTAAAGAAGTCTAGGAAAAAGTTAACCTTTCCTGGACTTAACTGTAATACATTTATTTTCTATAAATACAAAGTTTTCAGTTTTTCTCTTAATTCTATTCCCAATTCCTACCACCAAGTAAGGATGATAAGGGGGGGGGAGTAATTCCAAACTTCTGTCTTTATGTTTCTTATCTTAAATTTTGTATGCTCTGCTTCATGTTCCAGATTTCGGAGACATATTTCAAAGGGAATATAAAATGTGTTGAGTGTTTTGTTCTACTGAGCTCCTTGAAAAACGGGTCTACCTTAGTTATAATCTCTAACACAGAGCATGTAATTACTTATCATCGACTCTAGTTTGGACTGAGAAGTGATAGGGGCATTGGTCATAATTAACATGAAAATGTTTGGAGAACTCTGTCATATAAAGGGGAGGTAGATTTATCCAGTGGTCCCACGCTCTAGCCATCTTTTATTTCCAACTGTGCCAAAACACTCTGTGCCCAACCTTACCTGGTGAGTCTTCTCTCTTACCCCCAGGCCTCCTGCACTCAACACCAATCCTCAGATGGAGCCCTGGTCCCATATACAGCGCTTTGGCCCTTTCTAAGGAGTCCTGTCCATACTCTCCCAAGCTACAGGTTTGGGCCAGGATGCACATCAGGTACACCTGCCCAGTAACCTCTATCTTATAGACTTTATCCCATACAACCCACTCTAAAGCTACCTTCTAGGTCTAGCCTGGGTGAGTTCACAAACCACCGGAATTCACCTCAGTCCTCAGATGGATCCCAGTCCAACATGCAGTGCTCCAGCTCAATCTGGGGAACCCTTCTCACAGCCTTCTCACTTCCAGGCTTGGGATAGAACACACATCCTGTGTGCATCCCAGTCTGCTATGTCCATAACAAACATAAAACTAACAAGAATGAAGTCCACATACACAAGAATCATTGGAAAAACAAGATATGAAAGGACAAAACAGTTTGTACCCTCCAAAATCTACCAGTCATTTAGAAATGTTCTCTAATAAGAACCCCAGGAAACAGATCTTCACAGAACAACCATAGACTTTGTTGACGAATCCAAGGAGTTTAAAGAAGACAAAAACAGCACAATGAACTTAGAATGAACATAAACAAAAGAATTGTGAGTACTGCTCAAGAAAACAAAAATAAGGCTGAATGAGATGATGACAGCAATCTAGGATTTGGAAACAAAATTCAGTAAAGAGACAGAAGCATTGAAGACAGAATTGGAAAACTCAGAGGCAAGACTTACAAATAGAATGGTTTTAGTAGAAGATAAAATATCAGTTCTTGAAGAACTGACTACACAAGTAAAGATCATGAAGAAAATTAAACATAAAAAGAACATTCAGGAACTGTAGGATATTATGATAAGACCACATTTAATTAAAGAGATAGATGAAAAAGAATAACCCTAAGTCAATGACATAGACCAGATCTCAAGAATATAAAAGTAAACTTTAAGGAAGGACACATCTTTACAGCTATAAGAAGCATACAGAACATCAAAGAGAGAAGACCAGAAAAGAAACTACTCATGAGATATCACATATAAAACACTAAATATACAAACGAGTGTACAAGAGGGAAAAAAAGACACATAGAAATAAAAACCCACCAGAATAACAGCTTATTTTTTTTTATGGAAGCTTTGTAAGCCTGGAGAACCTGAAGGAATGTATTCCAAAAATCTAAAAGACCATGAGGGCCAGCCTCATCTACTGCACCTAGTAAAACTGTGTAACCTGATGGTTACATGAGGGGGAAAATGCTTTTCTTGATACAAACAGCCTAAACACTTCATGTCTACCAAAACAATCCTACAAAAATACTGGAAGCAGTACTTAAGACTTAAGAGAAGGATACACATGACAAAGAGACTAAAAAGAAAACAAATGAAGCTATAATTAATGAAATACAAAGCATGCCTAAGAAACAGAAAAGCCAACAAAATTACTGCTGTATACACACATTTGAATAATAACTTGAAAAAACAATGGACTCAGTTGTACAATCAAAATATATAGGCTAACAGAGTAGATTAAGAAACAAAATCCATGCTTCTGTTATAGGAAACTCAGTTTTAGGAACCACTTTGAGTTGAAAGAATGGAAAAAGTAATCCAAGCAGTGAGACCAAAAGGAAACAGGAGTTGCTATTTAGATATCTGACAAAATTAGACTTCAAACTAAAGCTAACTAGAAGAGACAAAGAAGGGTATTTCATTCCTAATCCAGGCAACAATTAACCAAGAAAACACTACAATACTAAACATGCATGTTCCAAACTCTGGTGGACCATATTCACAAAAAGCATACTGCAATTAAATACATATTAATACCAACCCAATAGAAATAGGTAATTCAACAACTCATTTTCTAAAATAGTTATGTGATCTGAACAAAAAAAAATGAGAAATTTCAGACTTTTTTTTTATATCAAATGGACCTAACATGTGTATAGGCTATTCCACCTAAACACTAAAGAATATGTATTCTATTCAGCAGCCCATGGAAGCTTCTCTAAAATACACTATGTCGTAGGATGCAAAAGCAAATCTTACATTCAGAAAAAAATTAAATAATTTCCATGTGTTCTATTTGACCACTATAACTTAAAACTGAGAGCAAACAAATTTCTAGTAAATGAAAACTCATGGAATTTAAACAATCCAGTGGATGATGAACAGGCCAAAAGAGAAATCAATACAATTTCCTTAAATTTATGGAATTAAATGAAAATAAAAACACAACAAAATCTTTGGGATACATTAAAAACAACTCTTCAAGGAACATTTTAATTATGTGCCTACATTTAAGAAAGAAAGAAAGAAAGAAAGAAAGAAAGAAAGAAAGAAAGAAAGAAAGAAAGAAAGAAAGAAGAAGAAAGACCCACAAGCTTCTGGTTTCCATTTGTGCCCCTGAGCTGACTCTGTGCCACAGCTCTCCATACCCAAATCCCACCAGGAGAGAGCTGGTCTTCCAGGAGTGCTGACACACCTGTGAGCACAGGTAAGACCACCACTTATGCTCAAATTCCTGGCCCAAGAGGGACCTGTCCAGAGCCATCAGGACACAGGAATCAAGGAATAATAGCCAGGGACAGGATGGTTCCAGTTTCCATCTGTGCCCAGGATCTGACCCTGTGTCACACAGCTTTCCATACCCAAATTCCACTTGGAAAGAGCTGGTTTTCCAGGAGAGAAAGCAAGACCAGCTAACACCACAGATAACCAGATGGCGAAAGGCAAGTACAAGAACATAAGCAACAGAAACCAAGGCCATTTGGCATCATCAGAACCCAATTCTTCCAACACAGCAAGCCCTAGATACCTAAACACACCAGAAAAGCAAGACTCTGATTTAAAAATCACATCTCATGATGAAAACACACACACACACACACACACACACACACACACACACACACACATACACACATGAAACAAAACCACAAACAACCCAAAATCTGTTGTGGTTACAGATCAACTTCTCTGAGGAACACAATAAAATAATTGTGACTAGAATACAGACACACATATCAAAAAGATCATCAACCAAGCAGGATCAAGTTGACTTTATCCTAGAAATGCTGGAATGACTCAACATATATAAGTCAGTAAATATAAATAAAAATTGGGGAAAATTAAGAAAATCCAACATACTTTCGTGATAAACCCTAAAGAGACTTGGACTGAGGGAAACATACCTCAACACAATAAAAATGTACAAATTACCAAAAGCCATCTGTGGATTCAATGTAACCCCAATCAAAATACATAAAACAGTATTCAAGAGGGGAAAAAAGGCATTCAAAACTTCATACATAACCATCCAGATAGCCAAAGCAATCCTAATCAAAATATCAGTTCTAGGAGGATTTATCCTTCTACATTTCAGAATATTATAAATATTTTGAATAGTAATAAATAGCAATAGTAATAAAGCACTCTGGTACCAGCACAAAACCATACATATAGACCAATGGACAAAACAAAAGATCCAAACATGGTCTTTTTGGCCTCTTTATCATACATTAGTCATGTGATAGTTGACAAAGACAGAGAGGCCAAAAACAAACACTGAAGAAAAGGCAGCAGCATCAATAAGTCACGCTGAGAAAACTGATATTCACATATAGAAGAATGAAATCAGACTAGTATCTATCATGCTACATAAAAGTTAGCTGCAATTGAATCAAAGACCTGAATTTAAAACCTGAATTCTAAAACTGTTAGAAGAAAACACAGGCATTACCATACAAGGTATAAGGGTAGGAAGGGTCGTTCTGAGTAGGGCTCCATTTACCCACGAATTAAGGCTAACAATTGACAAGTGGGACCTCATAAAACTAAAGGGTGTCTGCACAGCTAAAGAAACAGTTGAGTGAAGTAGAAGCCCATGGAGTGGGGAGATATACATCAGATATACATCAGACAGAGGTTAATAAGCATAACATAAAAAGAAGGTAAAAATACCAAACAATCAAAGAAAAATGACCCATTCAAAAATGGGTCTGGGGCTTGAAAAGACAGTTCTCAAGAGAATAAATACCAAGAACAAGGTTTGGCAAGGGTCTTAAAGAACTGGACTATACATGGCTTAGATTTCTGAGCCATGACTTTAGGCAGTGCTTATGTCCCTTTCCCCACATGTCATATTGACATGTAATCCCTCACACTGCAGTATTTAAAATGGAGATTCTGGGAAATAGTACTGGGGTAATACTGCCCTCATAAAGAAACCTCGAATTCCTGGCCCTTCACTGCCATGAGAGAATTAAGCATAGAGGTGCCATCTGTGAATCAGAGCCCTGTGATTGTAGACTCTGATCTGCTGGTGCCTGGGCTGAAATGGTCTGTCCAGCATACATCTGTGAGTATTGTGTTCCTGTCGTTTGTAACTAGTCTATGGTATTTGGTTGAAGCAGTCTGAACAGACCGAGGCACACATATAGCATATGTGTCAAGTGCTCATGTCTGTGATTATACTACAGAAAAATCCACAGACAACACATAAATAAGTGAGAAAGTCACATTCCGGTAACATTTCAGTTATAAAAAGAGGCAGCCAGGCATCTGTGTGTGGGAAAACAGAAGCAGGCTCACATTAAGAATAAAATTGCCATTTAAGCAATGGTGACATAATATGTTGAATGGAGATTCAACATATTCACAATAAGCAACATCCAGGAAAAAAAAAAGTTTACAAGTCATGCAGAGATGTGAGAAAGTGGCCCATGGTCAAGAAAAACGTAGCTGTTTGTCCTTGTTAAAAATTATGATGATGAAACCTTATGATCCAAAGCAAGTTGGGGAGGAACGTGTTTATTTGGCTGACACTTCCACACTGTAGTCCTTCACTGAAGTTAGGATAGTAACTGAAAAAGGAAGGAAATCTGAAGGCAGAAGCTGCTGCAGAGGGGTGCTGCTGGAGAGATGCTGCCGAAGGATGCTGCTGGAGGCGTGCTGCTTACTGGTTTGCTCTTCATGGCTTGTTCAATCCTTGTTCTTATAAAACCCAGGGCCACCAGCCCAAAATGGTACCACCCACAATGGGCTGGACCTACCCCATCAATTACTAATTAACAAAATTCCTACAGGCTTGTTTACAGCCCAAGCTTAAGGAGGCATTTTCCTAATTGAGGACCATGCCTCTCAGATGACCTTAGTTTGTGTAAGGGTGACATAAAACTACCCAGCACAATGCTAGATCCCAAAAATGCCACAGCATTTAGTAATTAACAGAATTTAAAATAGTTTATCCAAACTTTCAAATAGCTAATTAAATATATTCAAGGACATAAAGGAAAAAGTGATCACCAAGATTAAACAGAATCTCACCAGCAAAATTAACACTGTACAATTAAAGCAAAAGAGAAACACAGGAACAAAGAGGTACAGTCTCTGAAGTGAGTAATCCAGGGACTTATTAAAATCTGAAAAATGAGAGGGAACCACTAAGAACATAATATCATCCAGTATCCAAGCTGTGAAGATGGGAAATGGGAGCATGGAAAGGAGAGAGAGAGAGAGAGAGAGAGAGAGAGAGAGAGAGAGAGAGAGAGAGAGAGAGAGAGAGAGAGAGAGAGAGAGAGAGAGAGAGAGAGAGATTACCAAAAATGAGCCTGGCGATTCTTGTACTCTCAGTTACTCAGGAGGCAGATGAAAAGATGCCGAGTTTGCAACCTCCTTAGGAAACTTACACCATGTCTTATAAAGGTTGTATATAAAGAAAGAGCCAGAGGAACAGCTTCGTGTTAGTCTGCACTATTGTATGAGCAGTTCAACCTCCAGCACCATAAATTCAAAAGGACAGCTAAAGCAAAGATAGCTGGACACCTTCCACATAAAAAAATCACTCAGAAGAAACAGAATAAAATTCCTAGCTTCAGACAAATTATCATTAGTCAAAAACTGAAATCCCAAGAAACAAGGCCTTCTAAACACAGCATGAACTCACAGAGACTGTGGAAACATGCACCTGGCCTGCAACAGGTCTGTGCCAGACAGGGTGTCAATGCTGAGAGAAGTAGATACAAGACCCCATGCTAGCCGAGAAGCTATCTCCATTTGATAACCACTCAGAGATGAAAAAATAGTTTTCTCCAGGTAGATAAATAAAAATAAGTAGATAAATAAAATACAAATTGAACAAATATAGCTAACTAATTTGGGACCAAGGCAGAAAAATAGAGAAAGCAGTCTTCAACAAATGGTCTAATAAAATGAACTCAAAATTTTTTGCAGACTTAAAATGTAACATGCCTTGTCAAAGATCAAGTGACCATAGGTATGTGGGTTGATCTCAGGGTCTTCAATTCTGTTCCATTGGTCTAATTGTCTGTCGTTATACCAGTACCATGCAGTTTTTATCACAATTGCTCTGTAGTACAGCTTTAGGTCAGGCATGGTGATTCCACCAGAGGATCTTTTATCCTTGAGAAGAGTTTTTGCTATCCTAGGTTTTTTGTTGTTCCAGATGAATTTGCAGATTGCCCTTTCTAATTCGTTGAAGAATTGAGTTGGAATTTTGATGGGGATTGCATTGAATCTGTAGATTGCTTTTGGTAAGATAGCCATTTACAAGGGAGCAAAAACCATCCAGTGGAAAAAAGACAGCATTTTCAACAAATGGTGCTGGCACAACTGGCGGTTATCATGTAGAAGAAGAATGCGAATTGATCCATTCCTATCTCCTTGTACCAAGGTCAAATCTAAGTGGATTAAGGAACTCAACATAAAACCAGAGACACTGAAACTTATAGAGGAGAAAGTAGGGAAAAGCCTCGAAGATATGGGTACAGGGGAAAAATTCCTGAATAGAACAGCAAAGGCTTGTGCTGTAAGATCGAGAATCGATAAGTGGGACCTCATAAAGTTGCAAAGCTTCTGCAAGGCAAAAGACACCATCAATAAGACAAAAAGACCACCAACAGATTGGGAAAGGATCTTTACCTATCCTAAATCAGATAGGGGACTAATATCCAATATATATAAAGAACACAAGAAGGTGAACTCCAGAAAATCAAAAAACCCCATTAAAAAATGGGGCTCAGAACTGAACAAAGAATTCTCACCTGAGGAATACCAAATGGCAGAGAAGCACCTGAAAAAATGTTCAACATCCTTAATCATCAGGGAAATGCAAATCAAAACAACCCTGAGATTCCACCTCACACCAGTCAGAATGGCTAAGATCAAAAATTCAGGTGACAGCAGATGCTGGCGAGGATGTGGAGAAAGAGGAACACTCCTTCATTGTTGGTGGGATTGCAAGCTGGTACAACCACTCTGGAAATCAGTTTGGTGGTTCCTCAGAAAATTGGACATAATACTACCAGAGGATCCAGCAATACCTCTCCTGGGCATATATCCAGAAGACGTTCCAACCGGTAAGAAGGACACATGCTCCACTATGTTCATAGCAGCCTTATTTATAATAGCCAGAAGCTGGAAAGAACCCAGATGCCCCTCAACAGAGGAATGGATACAGAAAATGTGGCACATTTACACAATGGAGTACTACTCAGCTATTAAAAGGAATGAATTTATGAAATTCCTAGGCAAATGGATGGATCTGGAGGGCATCATCCTGAGTGAGGTAACATATTCACAAAGGAACTCACACAATATGTACTCACTGATAAGTGGATATTAGCCCAAAAACTTAGGATACCCAAGATATAAGATACAATTTGTTAAATGCATGAAACTCAAGAAGAACGAAGACCAAAGTGTGGACACTGTGCCCCTTCTTGGAATTGGGAACAAAAGACCCATGGAAAGAGTTACAGAGATAAAGTTTGGAGCTGTGAAGAAAGGATGGACTATCTAAAGACTGCCATATCCAGGGATCCATCCCATAATCAGCTTCCAAACGCTGACACCATTGCATACACTAGCAAGATTTTGCTGAAAGGACCCAGATAGAGCTGTCTCTTGTGAGACAATGCCAGGGCCTAGCAAACACAGAAGTGGATGCTCACAGTCAGCTATTGGATGGATCACAGGGCCCCCAATGGAGGAGCTAGAGAAAGTACCCAAGGAGCTAAAGGGAACTGCAACCCCATAGGTGGAACATTATTATGAACTAACCAGTACCCCAGAACTCTTGACTCTAGCTGCATTTGTATCAAAAGATGGCCTAGTAGGCCATCACTGGAAAGAGAGGCCCATTGGACTTGCCAACTTTATATGCCCCAGTACAGGGGAATGCCAGGGCCAAGGGGTGGGGGTGGGTGGGTGGGGGACTGGGGGGGGGGAGTGTATTGGGGACTTTTTGGATAGCATTGGAAATGTAATTGAGGAAAATACCTAATAAAAAAAATCAGCCAAAAAAACAAAAAACAAAACAAAACAAAACAAAAAAACGTAACATGCCTATCACAGCATAAAAACAAACAAGTAAACAAACCTATATATAGCTTCAGGTTTCTAAGGTCTAACATGAAAGGCATGACCCATGAAATATCTTTGACCTCATTGGAATCCAAAGCTCTGCTCTTTAAAGACAGTGTAATAAAATTAGAAGACCACCTATAGACTTGGAGAAAACAGTGTAAAGGCTTTGATTAAGAACTGCAATCCAAATATGCAAAGAACTTTTAAAACTCAATAAAAAAAACTGAACAATCTGATCAAAATGGGCAAAATATCACCATACCAAGTAAGACGCAGAGTAAGACCTACAGAAGGCAGGTCAACATGTAAGGACGTCATTACTAGGGAACTGCAAGTCAGAAGAGCACTGAGATGCAGCATAACCAGCAGAAGAGTGATCAGTCCAAACAGCACCAGAAGGGAGCAGAGATGTGCAACAGAATCCTGTGCAGTGCAGGTGCAACTATAAAACAATGTCATCACTTTACATGACAGTTTAGCACCTTCTCACATAGTAAACATACTCCTACTACAGGACCCAAAATTTCACTCCTTGGCACTCATCCAAATAAGCTCGAAATGTAGGTCCACATAAAATTCTTTGGAGAATAAAATTCTCCAATGTCTTTTTCATAACTACTTAGAAACAATCAGGACGCCCTTCAGTTGATGAATGGATACACTGTGGTCCATCTAGGTCACGGTATAGTGTGCCCTTCCCCCAGCCTTGAGTTGGAGACTTGCCCTACTCCTCTCACCTGATGCAGTTCTTGACTGCAGACAAGTTGGAGACTTGGCTCCAACTCTCACCTGATGCAGTTCTTGACTGCAGCCAAGTTGGAGACTTAGCTAAACAAGTCTCCAACGGGGGAGCCAGCTTCCCTAAATTTATATCTTCCTGCCCGAGACCTAAGGGACTGTCCACCTGATGAACTACTGCTGAAGAGCCTGTTTTGCAACAGACTCCAGCCAGAATAAAGGATGGGTTTTGGGGTTTTGTCTATATCAAAGCAGAGCTGAAAAATTAATATTTGAGTCCTGATCAGAGAACTTTGTTTTGGCTGGTTATTTTTCTTGTCAGCCCATTCTCCATTCCCAGATCTTTTACCATGTATATCTGTATATCATGGTTCTCCATGGCCCCTGGATGGCTACAGTTGGTGCCCAACATGGGGTTGGACACAGAGAGACCAACTGAGGGACACTGTCTTCAGTGGAGTTCCACAGAAAACAGTAGAATTTATGTATCCCACAAGGTGGTAAGCAACATACAGCATTAATGTTAGTCTATAAATTTAATTTTTTGAAGGCTGTTTATTGCAAGGGTGAAAAAAGGATACAGGCTAGTCTGAGTTAGAGTCAGCCCAACACTGATATCAGCTAGCAGTGACAGCACGTTGGGATGGGGGATTCTATATAGGCAATTGTCTGCAGTCAAGAACTGCATCAGGTGAGAGGAGTAGGGCATAAAATAAAATAAGTTAAAAAAAAGCAAAAAACAAAAGAAGGAGATGCTAGATATACAAATGACATGAGAGAGAGAGAGAGAGAGAGAGAGAGAGAGAGAGAGAGAGAGAGAGAGAGAGAGAGAGAGAGAGAGAGAGAAAGAGAGGCTGGAGAAATGGTCAGTGATTAAGAGCACTGACTGCTCTTCCAGAGGTCCTGAGTTTAATTCCCAGCAATCACATGGTAGCTCACAACCATCTGTAATGGGGATCTGATGCCCTCTTCTGGTGTGTCTGGAGACTGCAACAGTGTACTCACATACATGAAATAAATAATTCTAAAAAAATAAAATAAAAATAAATTTAAAAAAAAAAAAAAAAAAAAAAAAGACCAGCCTGAGTTAGGTTGGCTGATGTAAGAGAGAAGGAAAACGGATTTCAGAACTCTCCTAGGGACAGGAGGAAATTGGGAGATGCCCTGCTTCCCCTCTGGCCCCTACAAGGAGACATCCTTAGTTCTGTTTACATCAAGTTCTCTTCCCTCTTTGTATTTATTGTCTGTCTTTGGTACACCAATCTGTCCATGTGTCAATTTGTATCTGTTTTTGTTTCATTGTCTGAATGACTGTTGTTCTATGTTTCATGTTGAAAAGAAAAAGTGGTTAAAACTTTATCTGCTGGCTATCCATCTCTTGATTCAGTCTCAGTTTGCACAGCAGAGGCTGATTTAAGTTGCCCTCCACTCTTAGCAAGGAGGAAGCATGGCAGAAGCGCTGATGAAAAGCTGCTTTTAAAGAGGGCCTCAAGTTCTAAGGCAAATAAGCTGATAGGTTTTTGTTTGTTTGTTTGTTTGTTTTTTGGTTTTTTTTTCCTAGGAAAATCTCTGCAATTGTGACTATTGGATTCAGCAAATGACAAAGTGCTTTTTCTCTTGAAATTATAGCCAGAAAAAGTAAAAATTTTGTTTGGTCTAAACATATAGCCCCTTCATTTTGTTTCTGACTGGTCTTAAAGGTATAAATATGTTCTGCATGTTCTGGTTATAGAGTATTGGCCTATCCTGATAGTTGTAAAGGGTTTGCTTCTAGTGAGCTTATAATCATTGGAAAGTTTTGCCTCTGGGAATAGCCAATAGCCTTACATTATGTTAAAAAGAAAAGATTGTTTCTGCTTCAATACAATAAGTTTGAATCCTTCAGACTATATTATTCATTATATAGAAATTTTATTAGCTAATCTCTCTGAAGGGGAAATTTACTACAAACATTTGTTCTTATACAATGAGCTTTAAAAATTTTGTAGTAGTTGTTGCTCCAGAAAAGATTCAGAGGCAATATCTTTTTCAATATTTGGGGCCTTAGTTATATCCTAGAAAAATTGTGGCACAGAAAATTCAAGAAAGAAGAGATGATTTGCTTACTTCAAATTGTTTTCAAAAGCTTCCAGGAGATGTTAATTGGCTAAGAGCTCACCTTTAGCTCCCCACAGGAGGACTTCAGCATTTGTTGGATGTTATCAAGGGGGATCTGAATTAACTGGTGAGGGATGAATAGCTTTAAAGAAAGTAGAAGAAGCTGTTATAATCAATTGTTGGCTATTTATGTTATTGTTACTCAATGTGCCCACTGCAATTCTTTGGCAAAAAAGAGCATTAATGTAGATTATTCTTTCTTCATTTCCAAGTAAAGTTTTAACATCTTATTATGAAGCTGTTGTGGGGTTAATAAAGAACTATAGGATAGAATCATGAAAGTATTTTGGAAAGAATATCTTAAGAACCTGACTCAACATTTATTCTTTATTTCAAACACCAATTGAATTGGTTATTGCAGAATACTGATACTTGGCCTATTGCATGGCAAACTTTTTAGGCAAAATTGTCCAAAAGACAAGTTGTTAAAATTTGCTTCTAGTGTGCTTTTGTATTTCCTAAATTTATGCATGCATCCCATAAAGAATGCATCTACTGTATTTATAAACAGCCCTTCTATGGGAGACAAGTATATGTGATTGGATCACATGTTTATTCTCATGAGTTTCCCTCTACTATAACACAAATAACCAAGCTACATGCTGTAACCACTGTTTTTAAAGTATTGAAAAATCAAGCTTTAATTTGTGTGTGTATATATATATACACACACACATATATGTATATATATATATATATGTGTATATATATATATATATATGTGTGTGTGTATATATATATATCAGGGCTTACAATTGCTTAAAAGGCTGTGTTTGTTCAAATAAACACAAACAAGCTGTGCATGTTCTTAAAGACAGGTAAAAAGGAGTGATATAGATTCAGACCTAAGCCAGGTTCCAGTTGCCAGCCACCATATTTCCCAGACAGGATCATGGAGCATAAGTAAATCTTGTGCTTCCTGTCCAGTTTAAAAAATAAAAAAAAGGGGGGAACTGTGCCCTTTCCCCAGTCTTGAATTGGCTAAACAAGTCTCCAATGCTGGAGCCAGCCTACCTACATTTACATCTTCTTGCCTGAGTCCTAAGGGACTGCCCATCTGAAGAACTGCTAAAGAACTAGTTTTGCAACAGAATCCAACTGAGACAAAGCAACAGAATCCAGCCAGAACAAAGGATGGGCTTTTGGGTTTTCCCCCTATAAATTCAGAGTTAAAAAATTAAACATTGAGCCATGATCAGAGAAACTTTGTCTTAGCTTGTTATTTCTCCTGTCCACCATTCTATTCCATCCCCAGCTCTTCTTCTAGGTATACCTAGTTCTCCATGGCCACTGGACAGCTACAGTATAATATTCAGCAATTAAAAAAAAAAATGTGTTATCAAGCTACCCTGAGAGGACCATGTATTATATCACTCCAACTGTATGGAATTTTTAGAAAAAAAAAAAAAAAAAAAGGCAGAGTTATATAGCTAGTAAAAAGACAGAGATACAGGCATTATGGAGGCAGGTAGGATGGATAGGTTGAACACATATAATAATGGAGACAGTGCATGTATTCTGGATGTTGCTATAGTGACGGGTATACAAGATTATACATGTGTCAAAACTATGAATTATATAAAATCAAGAGCAAACCCTGATATAAAGTGTGAACTTTGGGTGGTCATGATGTAGCAACAAAGTTGCATCCTGTAACATGGGTTACTGCACAGGTGCTGACAGTCTGGGAAACTGGGTAAATGGATATAGTCAGGGATGTGTGAAGACTCCTTACCTCCTTCTGGATTATTCTGTAAACATAAAACTCATCTTGAAATGTCTTTTCTGTCTATAAGTGGTGCATAAATATGTGTGTGACTGATACCTTGGAAATGCATGAAGAAGCACGACTTGGCATAACTAAAAGGAAAAATAAGCTACAAGCAAAGTTTGGAGATTTATATTGAATAAGCAGAAATGGGCAGAATATCCAGGGACAAAATAAAGAATGTGCACTTTAAACATCATGTCCAGCCTGGGTCAACTGCCACTGATGGAGCAGAGTGCACACAACTAAGGCATCCCTGCCATGTGCTTAAGGGTCATTCATCAGGGTGGATGGAATATAGGAGACTCTAACAGATTCCAAGGCTTGAAATTCTACAGCATACAGTTCCCACTTGCCCTAGTATTAAAATTTTAAAAATAATAAAGTATCCAGAAAAGTCCCAGATATTTGGGAACTAATCATTTTTAAGTTGCCCATGAGATGAAGATGAGATTGTAAAAGAAATTACACATATTTTTTCATGTAATAAAAGTTACAATATATTAAAATTCTGAAATGAGCCTTTAAATGTAAACTACATTATATAGATTTGAAGCCTTATAAAAAACAAAGTTTAAATTAGTCCCATAACTTTCACCCTAAGCTAAAACAGAAAAAAGTAAATCCCAAGTAAGAAGGGCATAAATGATACAGAAAAGGGCAGAGGACAGTAAACCAAGGCTACTAGTACTGGTTGCTCAAAATGACCTAGTAAAAGTGGTCATGGTGACAGGTGCCTGAAATCCCACAGCTCAGGAGACAAAGCAATGGGATCCAGAGTTTGAAGCTATCATGAACTACACACAAAGAAATATTATCTAAAAAAATAATAATTAAGAAAACACAGCTAAAATCTGTCAGGTGGGTGAACAGGCAGAAGGGCTCCAAAGGCCCAACATTGGCTTATTGTTGTCCCATTTTATATCATTCTCTAAACCTTTCACAGGTTTCTATAAGACCATCTACTTCAAGTTATAGCTTTAAAATGGGCTCTGCCTTGAACTAATGCAAATCTACACACACACACACACACACACACACACACACCCTGTACATATAGATGTCTACAGTATCAGTTTCGATGTAAATATAGTTAATTAAGTGCTAATTCATTTAAAAAAAACATACTTGAAGGACCTATGGAGAGGGCTCAGTGGGTAAAAAGTTCTTGCCACCCAACTGTGAGGACTGGGGTTCAATGCCAGTACCTCAGAGGTAACAAAGGAGGGCGGAACAAAGATGCACCTCGTCTCCTGGCACTGGGGAGGCAGAGAGCGGAGTCCTGGGGCTTGCAGGCCAGCCAGTCTAGTTAAACCTGTGAGCTCCAGGCTCAGTGAGAAACTGTCTCAGAAAATAAGGTAGGAAGTGACTGAAGAAGAGACCCAGTGTCTACCTCTGAGACATGTATACACACACACACACACAAAAAGAGAAACACACACAAAATACCTAAATTCTGTTTAAAACTATGTCACTGAGTTTGTAACATGTTTGTCATTATTTGTCCTCCAATACTATATGCAAAACGTTTCTTTTCTTTTTTTGTATGATCTATGTAATTTCAGTATTAAATGGGGGTCTTCGTTCTGGGAATATTGAGAATCACTTACTTGGACTACAAATTTACAACAGGAGTAAATGACAAAGTTAAGCCAACAGACTCCACCAAACATTAAAAGCTGGGAAGTATGTAAATACAGTCTTGATCTATCTGAAAGTAACCCGTAGACCACCGTGGAGTGTCCTCATCAACAGCCCATGGCTGCTCACCACCAGAGCACTCTCAGTGAGGCAGCTCCCATGCACTCAGCTTCTCAGTGTAAGGTAGAGAAAATGGCACTGATAAACAAACGAGGCTGAACCTCTGACATAATGAACATCAGGAGAGGCTCTCTCGGTGCCAAGGATCTAGACCTGCTTTGGAACACAGCTGTTCCAAGTCACTCTCCTCCCCTTCTCCTCTGGAGTTTCTCCTAAACCTGGGAGCATCAAATTACTCATTATTTTAAGTGATAGATATCTTAAGATTATAATTATGAAAAGACATGTAATCCAGGATTGTCAGTAGCAGTTCCTGAACTGGAAGTTAGAATTGTGATGTGTCCTTTATCAGCTCAAAACCTCTCTTTCTTGTCATGTCATTTAAGCAGGCACTGTCACGCTTAGCTGCAGGCTTTACTCTGGGTGACATGGGACTTTACCTGACCACTCACTCTGAGTCTGTGATGGGAATAAAATATGTCCGTGGACTGCCTGGTTTTGTGTCAACTTGACACAAGCTAGAGTCATCAGAGAGGAAGGAACATCTGTTGAGGAAATGCCTCCATGAGACCCAGCTTTAAGGCATTTTCTCAAATTAGTGATTGGTGAGCCCAGGCCTTGTGGTTGGTTCTACAAGAAAGTAGGCTGAGCAAGTCATGGGTCACTCCTTCATGTCCTCTGCATCAGCTCCTGCCTCCAGTTTTCTTCCCTGCTTGAGTCCCTGATCTGACTTTATTTTGGTGATGACAGCAATGTAAAGTATAAGCTGAATAAACCCTTCATCCCCCAACTTGCTTTTTGGCCATGGTGTTTAATTGCAGCAAAGGAAACCCTAACTAAGACAGCCCTGGAACAAAGTGAGATGCAGCTTCGCACCGATTAAGAAAGAACGATCTAGAATCTCAGACCCAATAAAGGCCCCTCGTGTCGCATATGTTGCATATACATGTGATAAGATCGTTTTATATCACAATGCCTTTTAGCCATGGGATTCTCAAGCACCATTCACTCACAAGACAGCAAAGAACTTTTTTTCTCCCTCTCTAAATTCAATTTTAGACATTATGTTACAAAGTGAAACCAATTCAGATACTTTAGAACAAGTAGGAGGTACAAATACTTAGAGGGAATTAAGTGCCAAGCATTGGATTAACTTCCAGGCAGCAGTCTTCCTAATTCTGAACACTGAAAAGCTAACATTATTCTTATTTGGAGACACAAGAGAACTCAGGATTCAAATGTACTTGGACTCCAGGTCAGAGACCAAGAACTCAGAAAAAAAAAATCTTAAACCTTGAATAGAAATATTTGATACTTCTTTTAAGAAGTTAGCACATCCGCTGCTGCCTGTGGCTAATGGTACAGTATTTCAGGGGAGAGAAGGTTCCCTGAAACATGTTTAAAAGCACTGGCTTTCCCACTCCTCCTGGGAGCTGGCCTGTTCCAGCATCCATGTCCACCCCCGTCTCTTAGTGTTAGAGAAAGCAAGCAGCTGTCTGCCTGCCTTGTAAGCTTCAGCTGGAAAGGATGGAAGAGGAGAGAGAACTGAGGAACCAGCTGAAGACAGACTGCTTGTGCCTCCCCATTCCAGTGACTCAGACTCCAGCATTCCAAGAGAACCTGGGGTTGTGAGCACAAGAATATCCAGAGAATCTCCCGAAATCCTATGAGAAGAAGGTTTCAAGAAGCTGCAGTTGCTCACATAACTTTGCCCAATGTTAGTCTCTAATACAAAATACAGGAGGAAGCCGGGCATGGTGGCGCATGCCTTTAATCCCAGCACGCAGAGGCAGAGGCAGAGGCAGAGGCAGAGGCAGAGGCAGAGGCAGAGGCAGAGGCAGAGGCAGAGGCAGAGGCAGAGGCAGAGGCAGAGGCAGAGGCAGAGGCAGAGGCAGAGGCAGAGGCAGAGGCAGAGGCAGAGGCAGAGGCAGAGGCAGAGGCAGAGGCAGAGGCAGAGGCAGAGGCAGAGGCAGAGGCAGAGGCAGAGGCAGAGGCAGAGGCAGAGGCAGAGGCAGAGGCAGAGGCAGAGGCAGAGGCAGAGGCAGAGGCAGAGGCAGAGGCAGAGGCAGAGGCAGAGGCAGAGGCAGAGGCAGAGGCAGAGGCAGAGGCAGGCAGATTTCTGAGTTCAAGGCCAGCCTGGTCTACAGAGTGAGTTCCAGGACAGCCAAGGCTATACAGAGAAACCCTGTCTCAAAAAAAAAAAAAAAACCCAGGAGAAAATGAATTAGAATTCCTAAGCTTTATAGACCAGTTTGACATCAATCTCTGGTAAAATTAAAGACTTGAGCAGGCAACACTTGGGCAGAGGTAGTGGCCTGTATTTCTAGAATTGGAAGTGATTGGTTACTCTGATAAATCACAGGTAAAGCTTAAGAGTCTGTCTGTTTTTAGCAAGGCACTTGATTACACTTTCCTTTCATGAAACCTTTTCAAAAAGGCCAGTCTACGAACTAGAACAATTTGAGTGTAGAATTTATCTGGCTCACTAATTTGAGCACTATCTACTAGAGACCAACTAGATTTCCAGCCACTCTTGTGATTGGCTTTTTCAGTACTTTGAATTTCAGCAATCACCCTGAAAGTGGATGGCATTAACCTCATTTCTGGAAAAGGAATAATAAGTACCAGACTTCAAAATCCTGGAGCCATCTGAGCTGTGCCACCGGCTTCTAACTGTGCAACCTTCAACATAAAAGCCTGCCCTGGGCATTGCCTTGACTTGAACTTCAAGCACATTCCTCAGATGTGTAGAATTGACACAATGAATGTCAGAATCAAAGCTGGGATGGATGCATTAAAGTGGAAGTTAGAGGTTTAAAGTAATGTAAACCAAGAGAGAAAGAGTTCCCCCTCAAAACCACCGAGCTGCACAGATTAAAGAGGAAGAAAGTCAGCTTCACAGCAGCAGGGACGCGCGAGTTTTTAGTCAAGCTCAGAGTATTTGCTTGATGGTTTCAAGATAAGCTGATGTGTTTAACTCGAGTTTGGTTACTCATTAAAGAAAAGTAAAATTTTCTGTCTCCTGAGCACCTGTATGCACGGTGTGGGTTAACAGTTTCCTTACAGCAGCCAGCTAAAGCAGACTGAAACTCTATCACCATACATCTTTCCTTTCTCTACTGTCTTCTCTGCTTGCTTTCTTTTTCTTTTCTTTACTTTTTTTTAAGGGAGTAAAATCTGGAAAACTCCAAATTTAAAGTTTTAGATTTTCTTTTCAAAGAGAAGTAGACATCCTGAATGTAATCTTGAAAGTTGAAAGGTTGTCCGCTAGGGCAGGACTGAGGAGACACAACCAGAAGTCAGCTCAGTGTAAACACGGCCTTCCTGCCAGGAACAGGATATAACTCCAAACAGTGAGTTCCTCACACTGAAGTGGCCAATCAAAACCTGGCTTCTGTCAGCAGTGCTGTGTGGACAGTATATTGAAATTGCCTTAGGGCAGATCACAAGTTTAAAGTACCCTTATTATCTCATAATGCATCTACAGTTATTTTTCTTAAACAGCAAAAAGAAAAAAGAAAGAAAGAAAAGAGTAAATATGAAGTTACTATTTTTCCCAGAACCTTTCTGCTATACTTAATTCCATTTCCCATCTATACATACAAGATAGCTGTGTCAGGAAATAAAACCCCCTTCAGAGGAAAAACGGATTTTCTTGACTCCTGCTTAGCTATAGTAAAAGTAGATTCTTTATTACCCCTGGAATTTTGCCAAAAATCTCCATCTCATATATACGGGCAATGACAGATCTTTAAAAAGAGTTCGACAGTTTATCCACTAGTTTATGTTGTTTTGTTACCTTCAGTAAAAGATGGGGGAGGGGGAAAAACAGCGATACTGGAGCTTTCTCTGGTAGCTGGGCTCCCACTCGTCTATTCTTTCATTTCTCTTTCATTTGCATCATTTCCCCTCAGGATTCAGCCTCCCACAGCTTCCAAGAGTACAGACACTCTGCTAATCATGTGCCACTCAGCACAAGCCTGACAGCTTGATATGTGCATGTAGTGTCCTTACCGGAAAACCTCCATTCATTCTTCAGGTGGGGAGGAGGATGAACGTGCATCTTGCAATGAGCAATGAAATACTTTAGTTTGTGGGCTCGGAACAAGATCAGGAGATGGAGCTAAAGGCTCAATTAAGGAACCTAGGATGTGAGGTTGTGTCCAGGACAGCTGGCTGTGAAATGTTAGATAAAATTAACTGCTGCAACTCCGGCTTTCCCGGGTGGGAAAGTCAAAAGGTCACAGCATCTGAGCAGGACACCCACCTTCCAGATGTTCACTTACCCTACACTGCAGCGGGCCAGCTGCACCGCCATCCCAAGTCTGCGCGGCCTCGGCCGAGGAGGCGCGAGTGCTTGGCTGTTCTCATGCCCCTGGCCGCAGCCTGGGCTCCCAGGGTGGGTGCTGCTCCCCAGGGCGGGGCCTCAGGGCGGGAGCTGAAGCCTGAAAAGGTGCGGCATGGCCGGGCAGCAGAGACAGTGTCTCCCCTGGAGTAGGGCGGACGTCCTTCGGCAGTGGTCCAGGCTCCTCCCCCTGCAGCGCCCCCCTACCCCCCGCCCAGCACTGCTCACGAGTTCGCGGCCGGCTCCCTCCCTGCAAGTGGAGCCAAGGGACCCGAGGCTACGGAGCACAGCCCTCAGTGTTGGCACCGCCAAGGGCTACCCCCGCCCAACAGCACTGGGTTCCAAGCACAACCAAAGGGACCCGAAGTGCTGGGCCACAGCTCGCACTCCCACCCGGCAACCTATCCACACAGCTCCACCTCCCCAGCAAGATCCAGACCACCAAGTATGAAAGCTAAGTGAGCTTGTACCTCCCTCTCCTGCCCCACATCCCCAGAGCCACCTGGACTGAGACATCACCTGATCTCTGTCCACGTGGGAGCAGGCGCGGCTTGTCCGGTGCTGCAGCTTGGCGCCAGCCCTGCAGGTGATCTCCTGTCACCTGCCCCCGGGCCCTCCCCTGAAGGCTGCGCTGCTCCGGTGCCAGTTTAGCAGTCAAACCTGTTTTGATCCCAACGCCAAGCCTCGCAGCTCTACCCCAAGACCTAAGTACTTTGCCCCAGTGCACGCAGAAGTGCACCAAGCACTTCTAAATTTAAAAATGCATCCAGCATTGCACTTTTCTATCCCCGAGTACCCAACAATCGAAACGCTTGTTTCTCAAAACAAAACATCAAGAAAGATCATATTCTTACCCGTTAAGGAAGCAAGAGCCTCAAAACATAGCCATTATTCAGTTAGACCTCGTTCCATGTGATGCCTGCATCTGTCTGTGTGATTCCCATCGTTAGTAACAGCCCCAAGAGAATGACAAAAGAACCATTATTCCATCCTGTCCCACAATGGATTGTCAATGCAAAATTCATGCCCCAAGGGACCTCAGGGATAACTCTCGGTTCCTTGCTTTACAGATGCAGATGCTTAGGCTGAGTCTTAGGATTGTGGGGAGGATGCTAAGATGAGTGGATCCCTGAGAACCCACAAGCCAAAGGGGCAACCTTCAGGTTTCATGAAGGACCCTGACTCAAGTAAATTAGGTTCAGAGCAGTTGAAGATGCTACCCAAGGGCTTCTTCTGGCCTCTGCACACACACACACACACACACACACACACACACACACACACACACACTTCAACACTTTCCTCTCTTTTCTTTTTTCTCCTCATTCTCCTCCCCCTCCTAACGAAAAGCCTGAAGCCTATAGGCTAACATAAACAGGGCCCTTTGGAGGTCCACTTCAGTAAAAAATTAACTCAGAGAGCAAAGGTTCTAAGCAGTCCCTCCAGACCTAGCTCAGCTTTAAGTGAATCCAGCATTTTAGTTTAGTTCTATGCAAATCAGCTAAGGTAACTTTGACCTGAAAATATTGTGCCTCAAACATATCAATTTTGTCATTTAGTGTGATTAATGGCACCAGACAAACAGAATATGAATATTAAATTGATTTGCTTGATAAGCAACTATTGCAGTGTACAAAATTGATTATATCTAAATGGAGCATGCATTCACAGACATTTCAAGCACACCATGCTGAATAATTATGATCAAATGCAATGTTATTTGCTTGCTTTTATCTTTCTCAGTTCAGTCAACCTATGTTGCTATTATTTTAAGTGATCACTAGCCCAATCCTGAGTGACAAGTGTTAGGCCTTGATGGGCTCTGGGAGAGAAGAAATTTGTAGCTATCTATCCTAGTTAGCAGGGCAGAGAAGAAAATGTTAGTCTCTGGCTTCCATCATAATGGAACTCCAGACACAAGCATATTACTTTCTTTATGTGAGTGTGTGTTGGAGAGTATGTGTGTGTACATGCCTGTGGGTGTGTGCCCGTGACTGCAGGTGGAGGCCAAAAGTCCATGTCAGATGTTTTATTCTATTATTCTCCTCCTATTGTGACAAAGGGTCTTTCACTGAACCTGGGGCTGGTGAATGTGGCTAGACTGACTTGCCAGCAAGCCCCTGGGCTTCTGCCTTCCTCTCCCCAGCACTGCGGTTACAGGCACACTGTGACACCTGGGGTTTTACATGGGTGCTCAGGATCTCAATTCCAGTGTCCTATTTGCACAGCAAGCACTTTAGCCACTGGACTATCTCCCTAGCCCCAAGTGTAAGCTAATTCTGCTCTATTCGAGGTCACACTGGACCATCTTTATGAGGAGTTATCTACTCTTAACCTTTGGTCTAAGAAAGAGGCTGACACCAGAGGAGAAAGGTCTGGCACCATACTGTGACTGTCAGATCCAGGCCTGACCCTCCTCCCCTCTCCATGGATGGTCAAGAGTTTGTCTTAGAGACTGCACCAGTGTCGGGCTACCCTGATTGATGCACAATGGGCTGAGGATGGGAGACAATCCTCAGGTTCCCCAGCATTGCACACAGCCAGTCTTCTTGGTATACCTCTCTCCCCTCCTTCCTCACATCCAGAAGCCGGATTCCAAGCCAGTGGTGACTTTTCTCTGGAGACTGGAGGTTGGTTTTGATCGATATGAATGAAAAGGAGTTGGATAGAAGGCTACTGCAGAGAATCTGGCGCCCTCTGCCGATGGGGCTTGAGGATATTCAAGCTAAAATGGTCTCTTCAGTCATGGACTTTTCTTACATGTGCCAGGATTTTATTCAGATTTGGCAGCGAGCTTCAGATACCTGTCTGTGAGTAGGTGAAAGATACACCTTTTTCAGACCCAGACCTGGGTTTTGAAATGGAAAGATTTACAATACAGGAAATTGTAATGCATGTTGATTCTTTAAAAATACTTGTTTTATGTGTATGGATGTTTTGCCTGCATGTATTTCTGTGCATCTAGACATACGTCTGGTACCTAGAAGAGAATGTCAGATCCCCTGAGATTAGAGTTACAGACAGTTATGAGCTGCCATAGAACTGGAGTCTCTTTGAGAACAGTCTGTGCTCTTAACTGCTGAGCCTTCTCACCAGCCACACATGTTGATTCTTGAATATTTTCTGTAGTCCAAGCAATCAAGACACCTAAGAATGCTTCTTTGTGAAGAGCACTTTGAGTATGAAAATAGCATCCAACTTTCTTCCTGCAAACTTACACAGCCTTCCCACTCCTCCCAGCTGACCCTGTGCCTAAGAAGGCTTTGAAACTCAGTGCCAACCTCAATCATACTGCTGTGAGAAAGTTCTTTTCTAATAGGTCACCAAATCAAAGGCCAAAACAACACCTCACAAGGGCCCAGGTGTGTGTGGGTGCATGTGTGTGTGCATGTGTGTGTGCACTCTCTCACACACACACCCCTGTGTATTCGTGAAATGTGGATATGAGACAATGGTAAATCTTAAAATGATCATTGTCACCACATTTATTATTCATATGTCACACTGTATTACACATGTTTTGTATTTTTCTTGGGGTTATATGTGCTTTTAAGTGTGAATCAATTTCCATTACCTCACTGCCTACAGTGTTTAAATCAGTTTGTGTGATGTTATCAAAATACTTGAGTCTCTCCTTGGGATTTGGTTCTCCAGTCTGTGTACCATGCAAGGACCGGTGACTCTCTCTGTGGCCATCAGTTGAGAAAACAGTTTCATTTTATTAAAGATTCTCCTCAGAAATCAAATCAACTCTCAAAGATTTCATAAGTTGGTACTTGAAGAATTTCAGGAAATTCAGCATAAGAAACTGCCTATCTAGAAACATTTTATGGCTTAGGATTTATCATTTAGCTGTTAACCTCTGATGGAAAACAAGCTGCTGTAACTAGTCATTGAGCAGCTGTGAGTTGAGACCCACAAAGCCTTCTACAATAAATAGTCCATGCGGCGATGGTTCCTGTTTTAAATAGAAGGCAATGGGAAATACAAGGCAACTACTGATGTACGCTTGGACTTAAATTTGAACCCAGGCCTGACTCCAAAGCCAATGCATTTCATATTGCTTTCCAAAGGCTCACTGGCCTGCTAAATCTGGCCTTGGTTCTAAGTAACAATCTTTCCCATCTAGCTCCTAGTCCTTCAGCCCATGTGGACAATATCCCCTGCTGCTGAGTTGGTTTACCAGGACTTGAAAAGAAGATGGGCTGCTATCAACGCTTTTGAATCCCTAGTGGCAGACCACATGGTTTGAACAATTCAATAAAGCCTTCTAAGCCTGGTGCAGTGGCACAACCCTACAACCCAGGACTTGGGAGGAAGAGGGTGGAGGATTAGGAGTGAGTCCAACCTTGGCTACATATTGAAGCCCTGTCTCAACAAAACAAAGCAGAACAGAACAGAAAGTACTCAGTCCTTTTTTGTTTTTTGGTTTTTTTTTTTGGTTTTTTTTTCTGTTGCGTCTGTATTCCTGAGCAAGGCTCTAGCTCATGGCCTTCTATGTGAATTCCATCAGCAGCACTGATGTGCAGCCTCTACGGTACGGGACACTTATGAGATGAGTAGCAAATAGCTATAAGGAAACTCATCAAATGTCTAAGGGATAAGACACAATCATAAGTGTTTCCGCTGAGAAGTGGAAAAGCTTTCATCAGACCAAGAAACAAATGTCTCAGTTGTTGAAAAAGGGATTAAGTGTATATAGCCTACGCTAAAAGCAGGGAATGGCCAGGAGCAGGAACATTTAAGTGGGAAGAAAATGAGTCTAAGTTACAAAGCACGGAGCCCATAAGCACCAGGCTAGGTGATTTGTTATGACTGATAACAGACGCCAAGGAAGATCTTAAATTACAAAACAATGGAATAAAGCGTTCTTGGATGGATGGATTTGCAATTATTAGGACAGTGCTGTGCATGAGTGTGGAGTGTGGCACAAACCAGTCACGCTGCAGAAATCCTAACTGAAACGCATTGGTCTGGGAGAAAGTATATGGGCATGCTATGCTTGTCCTCACAAGTTAATTCCCTTTATAACTCACCAGTCTGAGGCTAGTTTTGCCTCAGTCTTCTAAGATTCCTATGCTTAATAGGACTACTTCTTGTTGGGTTTGAGTTTCCATACTTCAAGAAAAAAGAAGCAGGCACGCACGCACACACAAAAGATGAAGGAATCCTGTATGTCTGTTCCTTGAGTTAACCAAGGTAGCCAAGGCAAAAGGATGTGAAAATGTAATAGAAAGCTGTACATTTTCAGAACTTTAAACACTTTTTTACGCTAGGGCTGGGGTCAGGGAATCAGTCAGGGAAGGACTCACTGTATGGATGTGAGGATCTGAGTTTTGATCCTAAGTACCAATCTAAAAAGCCTAAGGTGGTCATTCGTACCTGTAATCCCAGACCCAGATCCCTGGGATCTCTGGGGGCTTCCTGGCCAGCTAGTCTTGCAAGACTATAAGATCCAAATTCAAATGAAAGGCTCTGTCTCAAAAAGTAAGGTAGAGAATGCCAAAGAAAGACACCCAGTTGTGAACTCTAGCCTCCCATGTGCATAGTGAACATATATACATATACCACACACTAATCAAAAATTGTAAAAGCTTGTTACAATAAACATTAATTATATTTAATCAGAATAAAATAAAGATATTTTTCTTTGCAAAGCAACTAGATAGGCAAGTTTTGAAGTTCTCTGAGAGCCCAGGGTCATGTTAAGAAGGGACCCAAGGGTCCTTCTTAAGAGGTAGGTAGCTACCCACTGCTGCTGCACTTACCTTGTGGTCTCATTATCTGGGTTTCCCGACATTCTGTAAAATCTCTTAGGCAGTATAAATCCCTCACTGTTTTATCCTTTTGCATTTTATTTGAAATTTTGCAGCATTCTCATTGGAACAGTAGCTGTATTAGGTGACACATGTGTGATTTGTGTGCTAAACAAGGGAACATAGTGCTTCGCCCCTCCTCTTGTCTTGTTCCCTGAAAGTTCCCTTGATACCTTAAAGTTCTAAGAACCCCCTAAACCTTTTCAGGCTTGAAATAAATCACCTCCTCAATCTAGGGACTAGCCTCCAAATTAAGGAGAGTTATTGATAAGGATGCATATTTTGATTAAAATCCTTTCTCTAGGGAATGGCTGACTCAATTCCAAAGAGAATCTAGTTATGGCCAAATTTCACCTCCATCTGATGTGGGGCCACCCAGTTTTTATGAACAAGAAATTCAATTTAGTTTCTTATCAACCTAATAGATTCCCAACCAGCCTGATCTCTGAATTGAGATTGGCTACAAGAAGTCTAATTTAAGTAAAGCAATCAGAAAGCCCTGACTCTAATGATAAGGTTCACTAGACATCTCCATCATCTCCATCCCAACTGTATCACCCTACAGCCACATAAGACAGAGTAACCAGTTTTCTCTTTCATAAAATACACATGCATCTGTTCTACAGTCAATACTAATTATGTTTTCTCTTTAAGAGAAAATTTAAGTGAAGCAGTCTTCACATTTATACATTCTAGCTGATAGCAGACAGGGAAGGGAGAGCAAAGGAGCAGAAACTAGTGGAAACAGTACTGGTATCAATCAATCAATCAATCAATCAATCAAACAAACAAACAAACAAACAAACCAAACTGTGGAAAACAGTCCAGTTCCAAAGCTCTTGGCAGTGCATAATTGGTGGAGAAAAAGTAATCAAGTATGATCCTAATAAATAGCTAGGATTCAGCTTTGTAGGACTGAATGGCCCAAAACAGTTGTATCCACCCTAAAGCTCATACATTGAAATTAGCCTACACTGTAGGACACTTGGAGATGAGGAATTTGTAGGGTAAATTAGGTCACAAAAAATCCCTCCATAACAGAATTCACAGTTATGATGGTTAGTATTGTTAACAGAGCTATGGGAATATCTACGAAGGATTGTCTAGATTAAGGTTAGTCTCTAAGAATGTCTGCAAAAGATTGTCTTTATTATCTTGAGGTGGGAAGACCTATCAACCACGGACGGGACCATTCCCTAGGCATGGGATTCTGGATTGGATGAATAGAGAAAGTAAGCTGAGCATGCATATGTGCATTCATTACTCTTTCCTGGCTGCATATGTAATGTGACTAGGTACTTAGAGCTCCTACCATACATAACTTATATACTATGGCGGAATATAACCTCCAATCATGCGCTAAATAAACCCTTTCTCTCATGAGTTGGTTTCCATTGTGTCTTCTATCCAAGAAACAGGAAAAAAAGCTGAGACAGAAGGAAGCTGGTAGTGAGAAGTGGGTTTGCTGTTGTGATAAAACTGACCCTGTGACTTTTAGGCCTTTGCAACTGTTTTGTGAGTGTAATGTATAAGAATTTTGAACTTTGGGATAAAAAAAACAAAAAACAAAAAACAAAAAACACTGAGTATTGTAAACAGGGCTTAATAAGATGTTCTAGTGGCAACCTGGAAGACAACAGTGTATAGAATGAAGTGAAGGACAGTGAAGGTCTGGCTCATAAGGTTTCAAAGAGAGAACCAAGGACTCTCTTGTCATGAACTTGGCTGGGGCCGACCGTGTGACATTTTGTTAAGGAACCTGTCTTTATTCTGTTCATGTCCTAAAAACTTACGTGAAGTTAAATTTAAAGATGATGAGCTAATTTGTTTGGTGAAGGAAAGGTGTATGGGAAAAGTAAAATTTCAGAGAGGGAAGGTGCAGAAACAGAAAAATCTGCAAACGTCTATAACTGCTAAGGAGATTTTAGAGAAACCTAGTACTTGACACTGGGGCAACAGGAAAGTGTGTTCTTGGTGAGAACATAGAAGCTTAGATAGCTGCCGACTAAGGAGCTGGACTGACTTGAAGCTGGCAGCAGAAATTGGCAAGGTTGTCACATGATGCTGGTTTTGAAGGTATGGAAGATGCAAAATTGAGAAGATCCTGGGGATCCGCTGAGGCCAGGCACCGTGTGGCAGAGTTGCAAACCGTGAAGAGAGGCCCTGATATGCTATTGACGAGGACACCTAAGTGGTCTGCCAAGGAGAGCTGCAAGTGTGGAGTAGAGTGGACCTAAGAGAGAAGCTGTGTGTGCTGTAAGTAGCACGGGTGGAGGAATAGGGCTTCCAAATCCTTTTGGAATCACATTGATGATACCATCACAAGCTCCAGAGCTATAATATGCTGTATAAAGAAAGAGCTATAGGCTTTTATGCTTGCCCTGTTGGAATTCAGTTCTGCTTTGGTATTTTTATTCTTCTTATGCTCCGAGTCTTTGCTTTTGGAATAAGAATGTTTATTCTATGCCGTTATATGTTGGAAGCTTGTAACTTGTTTTTGTTTTTGTTTATAGGAGTTTATAGTTAAGAAACTTTGGATTTTTAAAGTTCTCTTAATGACTATGAGAATAAAGTTGGGTATCTTAGTTTGAGTTTTTTTGCTGTGAAGGGACACCACAACCAAGCAACTTTTACAAAGGAAAACATTTCATTGGGGCTGGCTTATAGCTTCAGAGGTTCAGCCCATTATCGTCATGCAGGCAGACTTAGTGCTGGAGAAGGAGCTGAGAGTTATACATCTTAATCTGAAGGCATCCAGGAGGAGACTCTCATTCCACACTGGACAGAACTTGACCATAGAAGACCTAAAAGCCCATCTACATATTGAAGTACTCCAACATAGCCACACCTCCTAATAGTGCCACTCCATATGGCCAAGGATTAAAATACATGAAGCTATTCAAACTACCACACTGGGATATGGGAACTTTTAAGTTGTAATGAGTATATATTTATAGTATAAAATGGCCATAAGCCCATGGGGACAAGAGGTAAAAGGTTGTGGGTTAAAAGTGATGTGTTTACTCACTGATAAGTGGATATTAGCCAAAAGTTTGGAATACCCAAGATACAATTCACAGACCATATGAAGCTCAAGAAGAAGGAATATCAAAGTGTGAATGCATCAAGTGCTTCTTAGAAGGGGGAACAAAATACTCACAGGAGGAGATATGAAGACAAAGTGTGGATCAGAGACTGAAGGAAAGGCCATCCAGAGACTGCCCCACCTGGGGATCCATCCCATATACAGTTGCCAAACCCAGACTCTATTGTGGATGCCAGGAAGTGCTTGCTGACAGGAGCCTGATATGGCTGTCTCCTGAGAGGCTTTGCCAGAGCCTGACAAATATAAAGGCAGATGCTCACAGGCAACCACTGGATTGAGCACAGGGTCCCCAATGAAGAAGTTAGAGAATGGACTTAAGGAGCTCAAGGGGTTTGTAACCCCATAGAAGGAACAATATCAGCCAACCAGACACCCCAGAGTTCCCAGGGACTAAACCACCAACCAAAGAGTACACATGGAGGGACCAGCCTCATGTGTAGCAGAGGATGGCCTTATCTAGCATCAATGGGAGTGGAGGCCCTTGGTCCTGAGGTGGTTCAATGTCCCGATGTAGGGGAAGGCCAGGACAAGGAGTGGGTGGGTGGTCGAGAGGCAGGGGGAGGGGGTATTGGATATGGGATTTCCAGAGGGAAGACCTGGAAAGGGAATAACATTTGAAATGTAAATGAAGAAAATATCCAATAAAAAAAAGTGATGTGTTTAGCTGGGTAATGGTGTCATATGCCTTTACTCTCAGCACTTGGGAGGCAGAGGCATATGAATCTCTGGATCAAGGTCAGCCTGGTCTACAGAGTGAGTTCCAGTACAGCCAGTAGTACACAGAGAGACCCTTGGGGAAAAAAAAAAAAGGTGCTGTGTTTGAAGTGATAGGGCTAGATTGTGATGGTGGGTATTGTTAACTAGATCTAAGAGGCAGGACCTGAGAAGGATTATTTAGATTAAAATTAGCCTCTGAGAATATCTGTTAGGGGCTGTCTTAACTACATTAATTGAGGTGGGAAGACCTGTCCACTGTGGGCAGGATCATTCCTTAGAGATCCTGGACTGTATTATTATTGGGGGGGGGATGACACAAGCTAAGTATATATGTATGCATTCATCACTCTCTTCCAACTGTAAGTGGAATGTGGCCAGCTGCTACAATCTCTTCTACCATGGCATGCTTCCACACCATGATGGACTGTAACCTGTGTCTGTGAGCTAAATAAACCCTTCCACCATTGAGTTTTGTCATGGTTATTTTATCATAGCATAGGAAACAGAGCTAAGACAGTATCTTTATAAAGGACACTAGGAAGTTTGTTCACCCCTTTCTTTACCCACTTTTGCAGGAAACACCAAGAAAATAGCAATCTATGAATCAAAAAGTGTTCCCACTAGAGCCTGATCATGCTACCACCCATATCTGACTCCTCCAGAGCAGAGAGAAATCTTTTTATTATAAACATTAGTCTGTGCTACCTTGTTTTGTTATTACAGTAACCTTAACTAAGACAAAGACTTGCTTTTGTGATTACCTGTCTTCTTGTATTCTCATCTTCAAAGACAAGATGTGTCATGAAAGCCTTGTTCATTTCAAAATGGACTGCAAAACTTTAACATTATTAATATTTTTCCTCAGAGCCTTGTGTGATAACAGCCCTGAAACAGAAGAAGAAAAAAAAAATTGTCCTCTTCTTAGGGCATCCAGCAAGTATGTTGTATCTTGGCTCGGACAAGCTGGGTCTCACTAGTGTTGCTAGGTGGAGTCATGTTAACTGTGGCCCCTAGAGGCAATGGGTATTACCTCACAGAGGAAGTAGCCAACCACATTCCATATGCCTACACACTCTCAAAGGGGAAGGACAGAAAGGAAAATATATCCAACTTAGTTTTTCTACTAACCTCATCAGAAGCTAGCTTTCTGTCCCCCAGTGTTCAAGCCCCATACTTTCCCCTGAGCTATATAGATCATGGCAAGCATTCATTAGTTGCTCTGTCCTCACTGAGAGTGAGCCAGTCAGGTTCTGATCTTCGGCTCCATGACTAGAATGTTTCTGGTTCTTAGAGAGACAGTCCTCCACATACAGTCCACCTCAGCTACTCTGTAAGGCCTTAAGATATTGTACAGTTTATCTGACATGGTATCTGTTGTCTTCTTTTTTTTTTTTTTTTTTTTTTTTTTTGGTTTTTTCTTCTTGTTGGCTGAAACTGAACAAAAGTAGCAATAGGGACATTCTTCTTCCTGAGTTTAAGGAGATTGTTTCTGTTTTAGTATAATTTTTAAAGCAGAGTCTCACATATCCCAGGCTGGACTCAGACTCTCAGTTACACAACTGAGGCTGGCCTTGAACTTTGGATCCTCTTTCCTCTACCTCCAAAGTGCTTGGATAATAGACAGTCACTACTTTGGACACTATGCACATCAGGGAAATGGAGCCCAGGGCCTTGTGCATGCTCAGTAAGCACCAGCTGAGCCATCCCCCAGACTCTTTGTGTGTGTGTGTGTGTGTGTGTGTGTGTGTGTGTGCGTGTTGTAAGTGTACAGGTGTGTGTACAGGAAAGAAGGACATCAGGTGTTCTGCTCTATCACACTCTTCCTTAGTTCCTTGAAACAAGGTCAATCAGGAAACCTGAAGCTAGGTTGGAGGTCAGTGAGCTACAGCAACCCCCGTCTCTGCTCTCCACAGCACTGGGATTTCAGGCATTCATGCAACCATGCTGGGGGCCGTCTCAAGATTTGAACCCAGGTCCTCACAATTGCACTCCTACTCACTGAACTATCCCTCCAGCCTGTTTTTTTCAATTTTAAATTAAATTAAATTAAGGAAGCTTCTTATTTTCCATTTCAAGGAATATATATATATATATATATATATATATACATATACATACACACACACATATATATATATATATACACATATATATGTGTGAGTATAAAGATGAGTTTTTATATATATATATATATATATATATATATATATATATATATATGTGTGTGTGTGTGTGTGTATATACCTATACATGAGTAACTCATCTTTAAAATGATTTCCCCAATCTATTAAGACAGTCAAATTGTTTCTCTCACATATGAAGCGAGTGCTAGCAGTGAATGGCATTCAAATCTCTGGGATACAAGACGCTACTTTGGGTGCTGCCTTTTCTGGGCCCACTGTGGACTCCAACAGACTGGGCCTCCAGTTCCGAATGCTAGTAGGAGGTCCCACCCCTTGCCCAATCAAAGGAAACACACCATTGTGGCAGTCACTGCCCCACACTAGTGAGGACCTGCGGGACCTCTGCCTCGGGGCCTGCAGCATGGCGCTGCCCACACCGAGGCCCCACTGTGCAGAACCACTGCCACCCACTGGCCGTGGTGGGACTCATAGACCTCTACCATGGGAGCTGCTGCCTCCAGCGTGGTCCACATTGAGCTAGCCTCTACCATGTGGGTTACAAAGTCAGACAGGCCCACACCAACCACTCAGTTCCACGTTTCACATAGACCGCAAAAAAAAACAAAACAAACCTCAAACAAACACATTTCAATGCCCCGTCCAGACCCCTGGGTGACTTCCTTTCTTGAAAGTGTTTCATAATCCCTCTTGCTCTTGCAGTCGTTCCAGAATTTCTAGATCTAGGTTATACTGCTTTTTGGCGGTTCTGAGATATCTGAGCGTCTAGATATTCACATGATGACCTGAACATTTAGCTTCACTGTACACTCATAGCCTGTTACTAAACTCTTCTCGGGATGCTGGTACGAATAGTTCAGTAATATCCCCATCACCCAATGGATACCAAATTGTCTTCGAACTTATCCCCAGGCACCCACTGGGATGTCTCCTGGGAAATGTCAAATCTCTGAAGTAACACCCGACTGGAGGGCATCAAAACTAGTACACTTCTGCAATAAGGTCTGGACTCAGGATCCGTTAGACAATGACTCCAAATGGCTACTTAATGGCACACTAGATCCAATTACTTTAAGAGATCTTCATATGTACTGCCAGTGGTCTGGTAAATGGGAAGAGATTCCCTATGCCCAACCATTTACCTGTTCATGCTCCCACACCCCTGGCCTATTCTCACAGCCTGCATGCCTAGTTTGTGTCACAGGCCTGAACCTGCCTGGACAAACTCATTTTCTGTCACCACCATCTTATGCCACTGCTGCCAGCTTTCTTATTCTAGTCCTAGCCAAATGTTTCTTTGCTAATGCAAAAATGTGCTTTTCTCTACCTACACAGCACGTCAAAGTTACTTACAATGTTCATTCCTATCCTGTCTTGATTGATGATGATTTTTATTACTGCCATTAAATTCTATTCAGTTATAATCAATCGATATGGCCCTCAGTCCCGTCAGAAGTCTGCTAAATATAAGTTTATGACAGACAGAATTCCCAAAGCCTTTAACAGACCTCATGAAGTCTCAGAAGATGTGAACACAGCTACAAGATACTGCCTGGATTGTGATATGACAATTACTGAAATATGCAGTGGACAAAACCAGATACCCTGAGCCAAATGACTTAGCTCAATCAAGGAAAGCCATTTCTCATGTCACGCGTATCCATTCCACAGAGAAAAAGCCCCGTGTCTTCTGTGCTTGAAGGCTAGACTGACTCTGCCCAAGTTCCCGTGGAGACCACAGGGATCTGTTGGCTAGTGGACTCTGTCATTTTTTAAATAATATATAACTGGTATGTAACTGATAGATTATTGTTTACTCTTCTCAGACTTCTGACTACATTGACAGCTAAGGTACTGTAGCTTGACAGCTAGAAAAAGCTTTCACCGATGCAATCCTTACCTAAACTTGGTTTCCATCAATTAAATGCTTCATATTTCCTCTTCTTGCAATGCCACTGTCCTAACATTATTTGAGTTCTTATAAATTTGCTTAATTCTAATAAGACATTCCACTATACAATCCAACTTTTTAATCAGAAGTTCTTGTTCCTTCTGCTCCACAAAAGGCTCATCTTAAAGACAGTTCATGTTGTTAACGCATGTTGCTATTGCTTTTGTAAACTTACAAGCTCCAGGAAACCCACTCAGATCTGCCTCTCATGGACCCAACAGACTCCACCCAGATAGCATCTTGTCAAGTCCAGGTGCTTACGACATCTAGGACAGCTCCAGAAAAACAAACTTCAGATGCTCCAATCTCCTCTCAGACACAGATGCTTCTACTGGGACTGTGACTTCTGACCTATCCTCAGATGGCCCCATAGACTCTAGACAGAAAGGAAACAGCCAACTCTTCCAAGAGTGGACAAACACCTCCCATACCCATTCTTCTAGTTTCCCTAGAGACAAGTTGCCCCAATGTTAGCATGAAGCAGTCAGATATCACGACCACTCTATTCCCGTTCTACCATCACCTTTTCTAATTTTTTTCTTTTTTAATTAAACCAAAATGGGGCAATGTTAGCATTCTCTCTAAACTCCACCCCACAGTTATCTGGCAGCAGCCAGGTAGGCCTGACCCACTATAAAAGGGGCTCATGCCCCCTCCTCTCTCTCTTGTCCCTTTCTTGCTCCCTTGCTCTATCCTTTCCCCTTAACTTCCTAGTCCCTTCCCCCTCTCTTCAAGTGCACATAGCTGACCTCTACCACCCCCCCCTGCCTTTCTCTGCCTCTACTACCCCCTTAACTCCTCTCCCCATGTCCTGAATAAACTTTATTCTACATTATACCATTGTGTGGTCTCTCAGGGAAAGGGATGCCTCGGCACAGGCCTACTGAGACATCCCCTTCCCTGATACTTCACCATATACCCCCATAGACCATATCCCCTTCTTCTCCTTATCTTTTTATAAACACATCACCTAGGGGTACAGATTGGGTGAAAGTATGAGAACATAAGTGACTTCAATTTCTCGTTCTTTTGTTCTTTCTCTCTCTCTCTCTTTCTTAATTTTCAGAGAAAGTGGGATATAAAAAATAAAGTCTAACTATCTAGATATATATATCAAATATATATTTGATATAACTATCAAATATATATTTATTGTTGTAAATGGACTTCCTTTTCCGAAGAAACACTTTTGTTAAAATGTCTCTAGAAAAAATAGTTTCCATGTGCCCAGCAACTTAACCAAGAAAACCTCCAAAAAGCTCTTCTGAGATGCCCGTGAGGACTCAGTTTGACCTGTGTTCAGTACCGATGAACCTTAACCTAGTGTAACTTAACGTACAGCTCCTAAATGGGAAGCGAGATACTGTTCTGCTTAAGGAAAGATGAGAATAGCATCAGCCCAGTTTCACTCATGAGTAAAGCAGAAATTCTAAAGCCTCATTGCTTTTCCTCCCTGGTCATGAATGTAGTGGAGATCATTGCAAGATCCTTTTAGTGGCTGTCTGATACATGATAGATGTGTGCCCTCACACACTGAGGGGCACTGGCCCCCTGAGACTCTCACCAGTCTCGGCCTAATCAACAATCTGTTACTTCAGCCTCGATTACAGGTTTAAAAGGCTGAAACATTTCTGCATGCTTGAAAGGACCCTTCTCCCCAAGTCTCTTTAGCACGGCACTTCCCTCTTCGCTCTTTCTAATGGAAAGGGAATGGAATGGAAAGGCGGCTGCTGGATTCTCGCCTGTTCTTCCTTCCTAGCAAAGTTGCATGCACACTCACAGTTATATGCTTTTTCTTCAGACCCTACCTGCCCTTTCTTTGTGTTTGGTTATGTCTGGTTCATTCACTGTAAGAGCTTTGTATACTATCCTGTGTTCCAGACAGTTTCCTTGTCTATAATTTCCCCTTTAAAGTCAAGGCTTTTTCTTTTTAACACATTCATTTTTCTTTTGATTTTTTTTGATTTTGATTTCACCCTTGGCAATAGAGAGTTTAAAATTATTACTGTATTCCTTCCCCTTAATATCTTCCATGTGCCATCTTGCTTATTCAAGTTGAAGAATCTTTGTGTATACACACACAGACTATTTTTCCTTTTCTTTAATCAGCCTGGAATAATTGTAATATATATTCTCTCGAAATTATTAAACTACTAGATCAGGAACATTTAAAAAATAACCTACAATGTCCTTTTACTAAGATAGCACGTTTGTTATATATCAAATACCCACATGCACTGGAATCTATTTCTGAGTTCTTCATTCTTTTCTTTGATTTTTTTTCTAAGCCCAAATCAAAGCCAATAAGGAGGTCATGGCATGCTTCAGTGTGATGAAGTGCCGTGGATTCTGTCTCCTCTCAAGTGAACTATTCTGCATAAACTTAAGCAACAACAACAACAAAAAAAAACCGTTATCCAATCCCTCTCAAACTGCATTCAAATTAAAATTACAATCATTTTATATTTACTTACTTTAGAAATAATTCATATTTTATTTCATTTATCTGAGAACCTACTGCTTGATTTCCTTTTGTAACATTTTAGTTTTTTTTTCTGATGATCCTTAATTTTTTCCTATTATTATTTACTTTTGTAAGTACAGAAAAAATATTTGTTTTCCTCTATTTACCTTTGGGTAGGACAACCCAAGGCTGTTGAAGCCATGATGATCCCCATAATAAGCCCAAGTGCTACATGTGAAAGCATGGGACTTGATATCTGCTCTGTTGGGTTCTGATCTTACTTTGGTCCAATCTTTCCCTGCTGAGCTCTACTCTTCCCTTTTGGAATGTGGATGCGTTCGTTTTCTGTGTCATTTTAGGTTGGATCTATGTAACTTGTGTTTACTTAGTTTTAATGGACATACAGGCATGCATAGTAGCCTTGACTCTCAGAAGAGATTTGGGGCTTTTAAACACTGTAAGTCTTGAATACAGTGAAGAGTTTTGAAGTTGGATCAGATGGGTTTTGTATCATGAGTCTATGAAACACAAGGTGGAATCTAGGTTTATAAGGGGTGGACTTGTGATGACTAATATTGTCAATTTTGATAGGATCTAAACATCAACTACATTGTAGATTCTTGCAGAAGTCTTATAGATTCTATAAGACAAACTTCTAGGTCAATAGTTCTCAACTTTTAATACAGTGACCCCCAACCATCAAATTATTTTTGTTGCCATGTTATAACTATAATTTTGCTATGGCTATGAATCATAAAGTAAATAGTTTGGAGTTAGGGTTTTCTAAAAGGGGTCATGACCCACAGGTTGAGATCCACTGCTCTAGGCTTATCTATGAGGGAATTTCTAGACTGAGTTAATACAAGCGGGAAGATTCACCTGAAATATGGACACCACTATCCTGGTGACCAGGGTCCTGGACTGACTAGACAGTTCTCCAGAGTTTATAGTTCATAGTTCATAGCTCATAGCTCTCTCCTTCTTGAGTGCAGATGCAATGTGGGCAGCTGCCTTGTGCTCCAGCACTGTGCCCTTCCTGCCACAATGGACTGGACATTCAAACTGTAAACCAAGTTAAACCCTTCTGTAAGTTGCATTTGTCATATATCTTGTCCCAGCACCAGAGAAGTAATTACCTTCGCACCCCAAATCAGCTTTCTAGGCTCTGGTCTATACGTCATCTTTTCCACACTTGTTCTAAATAACCTTCCCCTATGGCGTCCAGGTTCTACAGACCTCCCTAGCCCTTTCAATTATATCTCAGAATGTCACGTTTTATTCCAGTGTGTTGATATTCCTTGTCCCCTTCCCTCCTGTTCTTCCAACCTACATTTCTTTTCTTCCACTCTGCTTTGTTAAATCTTTGTGTTGTAAAGAATTAAAAGCCATCCAGTAATTTCAACTACCAGAAGTCTATCTTCCCTTAGTTCCTCTCCCTTTCTTTCTTGAGACTAACTCCATAGCTTAGAGTGAGAAAGAACTGCAAGGGTGCTTTCTAGAAATTTCCTGCATCTCTCTCTAGTTCTTCTCTATTGGAAACAAATCACAAGAAATTGGGATAGAAAAATGCCTGCTTCCATTGCTAGGGAAGGCTATATCCCTTTCTGTTGGCTAACTTTGTTAGAGTTAAAAATGAGGGGCTATATATGTTCTAAGAAGTATATATCTTAAGAAAAATTTCTCTTTTACCTCATTTGTGGATCTTAAGTGAGCCTTGGAAATGGCAAGGAAGTCTCCCTTTTATACGTTTCTCTGCAGGTGGAGGATCTACCTGCAGACATGTTGTTTTAGCATTTACACAGGCAGGGAACCTCATGTCTAGAGTAGATTCTAAGTCCTACCCAATGGACAGAGTAGTTTGAAATTTCTCCCTAAGAAATAAGCATATCATCTCTTTGTATCTGGACTCAGCCATATAACTCAGTTTTATCCAGTAGAGCACAGGAAGATGTGGTTTTCAGAATTATGCACATGACACAATTTATGCTCCCATCATAAAACAAACCTAATTGTTTGCTGTGTACAAGCTAAGATAATATAGTTTAGTAAAGATTTTTAAAGGTATGAATGGAGAGAAAATCTAGGAGCCAGTCAGGAGGAGCTATAAAGAGTAGACTCTGTAGTTATGGATATCACAACAGAAGTCTGAAATAGGAGTGGTGGAAGACATAATTGAAGGGTTATAGCAAGGGTTTGGAGTAGAAGACTTATGTGTCATATACTCAAATGTAGGAGAGCAAGATCACATGGATTATAGCTTAATAAATGAGTGTGGCTCAAGACCTGCATTAAATGGAGCCAGTCAAAACTCCAGAATGAGTGGAGGTCATTATGCTCTACCACTAGCTGAGTAGCTCTTGGTGATTAATAACAGCTTCGGATGCAGGATTCTATTCAGGTATGTGGCCCCTGGTAGGTAATCCGTGTTCTATTACATGCCCCCATACCCATGTGCATGCAGACATGCTGGAACTATTCGAACTGGGTTGGAGAGAGAAAGAGAGAGAGAGAGAGAGAGAGAGAGAGAGAGAGAGAGAGAGAGAGAGAGAGAGAGAGAGAGAGAGAGAGAATGAATGAATATGATAAAGGTTTGGAAGAAGATATGGTGGGGGAGATTCTCAGAAGAGTTGAAAGGGGTCAAGGTGTTGATATGATTAAAAACACATTGAAGAGATGTATGAAATTCTCAAAGAATAAAACCTATTTTTAAAGTACTAGAGAGGCTGACTGCTCAAGATCACCAAGAACTCAACCAGTTGGAAGCTGCAGTATTGACTACATTCCTCTATATGTTTAAAGTACTCTACTCCCCAAAGAAAAATTAACATACTCCTTACATGATCCTCTCTTTCTCTAGAAACTTCTGTATCACTGCTGTCAACTTAGCTCTGTTCTGAAGCAAGGATGAGGAGTAAGTGCAGGTCACCACCAGGAGAGGAATTAGGTTCTTTGGGAGGTGTCTAAAAAGTTCCTGAGGCATGTTCAACATCACACCCTATGCTCATAGAGGTATGTGGGAATGGGGGTAGAGTTCTGGACCACTTAGAAAGTGAGAGTTTAAGTTGAAAAGGAATTACCAGGGTTTTAAAAAATATTACAACCTCACCTTATTATGAAATATAATTCATTATATTTCAAAAATCTGTATATTTATACAGAGATAGATAGAATTTAGTCATACAGGTTAAAGGTGTCAATAAAAAACAAAATATTTAGAATTCATTGTTGCTGAGAACTGTACCTTAACACTGGAATCCCAGCTATCCAAACAGATATTCTGTCAGTGTATGAAAACAGGCTGCTGGCTCCTGAAAGACAGTGGCAGCTGGGTCCCAGCCCCCTTTGCCTGGAGACAGTTGCTAGGCAGTTTCAGATTTGCTCACAAATGCACTTTTCACCCAGTGAGCAGTATTATGATAGCACACAGGCCATTTCCCAATTATTATTTCTGCTCCCATTTTATTAAAAGGCACTGGAAAAAACTTGACAAGAATGACAGTGCCATGAAAGCTGGATTGTGTTAGGCTGTCTCCTAGACAAAAAGATGAAAAGCTTTGCCGTCTAGGTCCTGGAGTACTTTATGAAAATCTGAAAGCTCTACGTTACCCTGTTCTCAGGATGAATATAAATGTTGCCCAGGGACTAGAATGGAATAATGGAATGGAGATAAATTCTCTTTTAAGATGTCTTTTGATTCACAGAAGAAAACAACCTTCGTTTCATTTACATGAACTTTGAGCAACACTTGTAGTCCATCTGAATTTTGCAATATATAAGGGGAGTTTCCTTTTGATAGAAGTGTTTATGGTCATCCTATCTCTTCTTGGAACAACCACAGGTTTGACATGCTCTATTTCAATTGTCATTTATCCCAAGATACCTTTTCATTTCTCTTTTAAGTCTCTGTGTCACTGGTAGTTCAGGAATGACTAACTTCCAAAAACATGCTTATTTACATGTCCTGTGTTCCTTCTCCCTCCCTGCCCCCTTTCTTGGGTTCCTCATTTCTCTTTCTCCCTGTTAGGGATTGAACATCAGACATTTCTTATGACAGGCAAGTGCCTTACCCTTGACATATATTTCCAGTGCCCTACAACTGATTTCTAATCTCATAGTTCTGTGATTAGGAAAAATAGTTGATCTATTTTCAACCTTTAATTTGTTTAGACATTTTGTGCTGTTACATACAGTACAGCTGAGGGAATGTTTCATACCCTATTTAACTTTTAGAATGAAGTTTGTGATGGATTAAGTATTCCCAACAACAAGGCAAATTACATATACTCTATAGCCAAGAAGGACACCTGGGTGAGAATCATTAGTGGCTGAAACTGGCCTCAGGTAAAGGGTGAAAACAAGTGCTGTCTTGGGCAAAGCAAAAGCCTTCAGGAAATTTCCAGCAAAAAAGACAATAGCAGCAATAAAATCAAGGATGCTTTATGATCAACTGCCTGTAATAACAGTGTTCATCTCGAGATGTGTGCCGCACTAGAAGAGATGAGATAGTTACCTGGCCATGTTCTGGATGAACAGAAAGTAGCCAAATTGTAATGTGAAGTTGAGAGGCATATTTTATCTCCTCTGTCACATGAAAACTTAAATTCTCTCCCACCCATGGGTGTGGACACACAGGCAGTGGTGAATGTAGCGAGAACCGACAGTTACCAAGATGAGGTCATCTTAGGAATGATTACAGAGAAATCACTGCCATGCAATGAGCATCACAGAGGCAGAAGAAAACACACTTTGACACTGGCAAAAAAGACCTCATTTGAGAGTATTATTCTAGAGCACTAAGAGAGGATACTAAATTTATATAAAAACTGAAATAACCCGTGAATTTAAGGTCTAAAATTAACTGGGGTGAAAAGAAAAGAAACTCAATATGCAGGCAGAAGAGCTAATGTGTTGTAAAAGAACAGAAGTGAACCTTTAGCTCAGGAATTCTGCTAAAACACAAAAGCAAGGAGGAAATATATAGAAGCTGATAGTGTAAAATATTGATGTAGAATATCAAAGGTCTATTTAGTAGAACTGCTTGAAGAACAACAAAAATATGAACATTACTGATTGCACCGGGTAACTTCAGCAATTTGAAAGACAGGATCTGGAAGATGGCTATCCTGGAGGGAAGTCTAGATTATTCTACCAAGTACATTTGTCTTTAATTAAAGTCCACACTTTTATATTTAGAAATAACTGTATACCAAATTCCAAACTTCTTTTCCTCTGAGGTAAGGTCACATTGTTATCTGAGTAAGAAAATACTTTTATGAAAATAGGATAAAAAGAGCAATGGTTTTTGTTTTTCCTCATTTATAGCTTTTCAATTAAACTAACTTGATACAAGTCACTAAGAGAAAACTATGCCTAAGAAAAATATCAGATGAATAATTCATCTTAAAAACTTAAATCTTTTACAATTTGCAAAACACATGAAACTGAAGAAGAACGAAGACCAAAGTGTGGACACTTTGCCCCTTCTTAGAATTGGGAACAATCACCCATGGAAGGAGTTACAGAGACAAAGTTTAGAGCTGAGACAAAAGGATGGACCATCTAGAGACTGCCATATCCAGGGATCCATCCCATAATCAGCCTCCAAACGATGACACCATTGCATATACTAGCAAGAGTTTGCTGAATGGACCCTGATATAGCTGTCTCTTGTGAGACTAGGCTGGAGCCTAGCAAACACATAAGTGGATGCTCACAGTCAGCTATTGGATGGATCACAGGGCCCCCAATGGAGAAGCTAGAGAAAGTACCCAAGGAGCTAAAGAGATCTGCAACCCTGCAACAACATTATGAACTAACCAGTACCCCGGAGCTCTTGACTCTAGCTGCATATGTATCAAAAGATGGCCTAGTCGGCCATCACTGGAAAGAGAGGCCCATTGGACTTGCAAACTTTATATGCCCCAGTACATATAAATGTGGGGAATGCCAGGGCCAAAAAGTGGGAATGGGTGGGTACGGAAGTGGGGGGAGGGTATGGGGGACTTTTGGGATAACATTGGAAATGTAATTGAGGAAAATACGTAATAAAAAAATATTAAAAAAATACTTTGAAGAACTGAGATAAAAATTTCTTCTCTTTATTTTACTGAATCACAACATTTTTAAAAGCATGCATTTACATGGTTTAGTTATATGTATGGTTAAAATAATATGAACAATGATAATTTTTAACACCCAGGGAAAACTCTAGATACTGGAAGCCTCAAAGTTCCTTCGAGCTTGAAAACAGCTCATCATTGAATAAGCTCCCCCTTGTCTTTCTTCAGCTATGTCTCTACATAAAAAAAACCACATTCTTGCTTTCCTTCTTACCAACTAGGATCTGGAGTTGTTACCACATGATTACTGTCCAGCTTGCTTGCATTTACCCACATACCTTGAACAAATATTGGGTGGCAATGTGGACACACATGTGATCACATAGAGCAGAGAAAAGACTGGGCTCTCACAATACCTTTAAGGGTAGGTGCTATCTGATCTAACTAAAGACCTGATACCAGGCTCCACGTCTTTATGGTCCACTACCTGCTAATAGTACCACCTTAAGGATTAAGCTTTAAATATGTGAACCTTTGTGGGGGGCACAGTTAGACCCCAACTAAACCAACAAAGTAAAACAGAATCTGTGCTGTAGTAGCATAGCATATACCAGTCCTATGTTTTTACTGACATTATCTCTTCAATACAAGCAATGGTTTGAGGAATGTTTTGGAGGTCAGATGGTAAGTAGAATTAGTCTATTTATAGGCTCCAAAACCTTCAGGGAAAATACTGGGACTGCATTAGGCATTCCTATGGTAATAACTTTCTCTAGAAAAACTTCTACCATCAGAAAGTGAACTTTTGCCCAATCTTGCAACAAGTCAATCATATGCCTTGCAACCACTTAAAACTCTGGACTTAGTCTGTTTCCATACTGTGTATTCAACATGTCTAAATTTAAGCTGCTTTTTAAGAAAACTATAACCAACCTCACAATGCTTTGGACTCTCCACAGAATCAGCTTTTACAAGCTAAGATGAGGGCACAGTTGTAATATCAAATTATGTTCCTTGTCCATGTCTCTGACCTATAATAATGTAATAGGGTATGGGGGGTGGGTGATAACTTAGTCTAACATATTTCACTGAAAGCAGCCAGTGAGTTGAAAGCAACCTTGAAATAAATATCCACTATAAATGTTGGAAGCAATGTGTAGCTATAGGTTAATAACATCCATTTGCAGTTTTAAGTGCAATTCTAGGTAGGTAGGGTTCAATAAAGTAACTTCTTCCCTTGTAAATTCTGCTGAATATTTTCATAGGAAAAGACCCCTCATTCCTTTTCTGTACCATCATGCTTTAACGCCGCTCAATAACAAACACAGCCTTTGTTATCTAGCAGACATTGGGCACAAAGATAAGTAGATCTCAGACCCAGGTCACTCTTGGCTTTCTCCAAATAGGTAGATTCTTCTCTTTAGTGCGGTGCTGCTACATATCTGGGATTTATCTCTATAAGCTCTTGAGTCAAATTTGAAGCAAATTGTCCAGTGGGCTCCCATCCTAGGGTTTCTAGGAGGCTGTGATATGATATATCAGATAAATCAAAATTAATGAACACTTTTTCACACCCACCCTTTACATACTCTGATTAAGCCACAGTGCCAAATATTACACCCAATGGCTTGCTGTTAGAGGTCCATTCAAAGTCCACATGGGCTACCATATTCTGAGTGTCAACATGATTCAAAGATATTCAACCAAGGTGTATGAGGGGAAGGAAACCCCCCCTCCCCTGCCCACACACCTGTCTCACATCTCTTCATCATGGCCCCAACAATCATAAGGTAAAATACTAGGAACAAATTAGAATCTTTGATACAACCAAGATTATTTGAGAATGGCTGACTGGAAGAACAAAACCCAAGGATCAAGGGGTCTTCATTCCCAATACACTTGTCTCCAGCATCTAAATTATTCTAGTACTGTAAAAATTCAAGCAAAGCCTTTTCTGCACTTGAAATTGGAGCTTCTAATGGGATACACAGAATTCATTTTTTTCTTGATTTTTAAAATATTTTCTTTATTTACATTTCAAATATTATTCCCTTTCCTAGTTTCCTCCCAAAATTTCTCTATCCCCTCCCCCTGCTCCCCCAACCTACCCACTCCCATTCCTGATCCTGGCACTCCCCTATACTGGGGCATAGAACCTTCACAGGACCTAGGGCCTCTTCTCCCATTGATGAATGACTAGGCCATTCTCTGCTACATATACAGCTAGAGCCACAAGTTCCACCATGTGTTTTCTTTGATTGGTGGTTTAGTTCCAAGGAGCTGTGGGAGTACTGGTTAGTTCATATTGATGTTCCTCCTATGGGGCTTCAAACCCCTTCAGCTCCTTGGGTACTTTCTCTAGCTCCTTCACTGTGGACCTTGTGCTCCATCCAATGGATGATTGGAGATACACAGAATTCTGATACCAGCCTGAGAATCAGTCAGTAAGTAACCCCAGAGGTTACTGCTGTGTGTTTGGGAAATTATTAAGAAGCGATTAAGGGATTGCTTAAAGTTTCTCTTCATTTAGTTTGATGTTGACTACTGGTTTGCTTTTACTGTTTAGATATGGGCCATGAATTCCTGAACTTTTCAAGACTTTTAACATGAAGGGATGTTGAATTTTGTCAAAAGATTTTTCAGCATCTAATGAAATGATCTTGTGGTTTTTTTTCTTTGAGTTTGTTTATGTAGTGCATTACATTGATGGATTTCCGTATAGTGAACCATCCTTGCATCCCTGGGATGAACCATACTTGACTGTGACGAATGATCATTTTGATGTGTTCTTGGATTGGGTTTATGAGAATTTTATTGAGTATTATTGCATTGATATTCAAAAGGGAAATTGGTTTGAAATTTTCTTTCTTTGTTGGGTCTTTGTGAGGTTTTGATATGAGCTTAGTGGTGGCTTCATAGAATGAATTGGATAATATTCCTTCTGTTTCTATTTTGTGGAATAGTTTGAAGAGTATTGGTATTCAGTCTTCTTTGAAGGTCTGATAGAATTCTGCACTAAACCCATCCAGTCCTGGGCTTTTTGTTGGTTGGGAGACTTTTAATGATTGCTTCTATTTCTTTATGAGTTATGGGACTGTTTAGATGATTTATCTGATCCTGATTTAACTTTGGTAACTGATATTTAGAAATCTAGAAAATTGTCCATTTCATCCAGATTTTCCAGTTGTGTTGAGTATAGGGTTTTGTAGTAGGATCTGATGATTTTTTTTAATTTCCTGTTTCTGTTTTTATATCTCCCTTTTAATTTCTGATGTTGTTAATTTGGATACTGTCTCGGTGCCCTCTGGCTGCTCTCTTTCCCTATCTATTCAATATAGTACTTAAAGTTCTAGCTAGAGCACTTAGACAACAAAAGGAGGTCAAAGGGATACAAATTGGAAAGGAAGAAGTCAAAAGATCACTATTTGCAGATGATATCATAGTATACTTAAGTGATCCTAAAAACTTTACTAGAAAACTCCTACAGATGATAAACAACTTCAGTAAAGTGGCCAGATATAAAATAAACTCAAACAAATCAGTTGCCTTCCTATACTCAAAGGATAAACAGGCTGAGAAAGAAATTAGGGAAACAACACTCTTCACAATAGTCACAAACAATATAAAGTATCTTGGTGTGATTCTAACTAAACAAGTAAAAATTCTGTATGACAAGAACTTCAAGTCTCTGAAGAAAGAAATCAAAGAAGATCTCAGAAGATGGAAAGATCTCCCATGCTCATGGATTGGCAGGATTAATATAGTGAAAATGGCCATCCTACAGAAAGCAATCTACAGATTCAATGCAACCCCCTTCAAAATTCCAACTCAATTCTTCATAGAGTTAGAAAGAGCAATTTTAAAATTCATCTGGAATAACAAAAAACCTAGGGTAGCAAAAACTATTCTCAACAATAAAAGAACTTCTTGGGGATTCACCGTCCCTGACCTCAAGCGGTACTACAGAGCAATAGTGATAAAAACTGCATGGTATTAGTACAGTGACAGGCAGGTAGATCAACGGAATTGAATTGAAGTCCCAGAAATGAACCCATACACATCTGGTCAATTGATCTTTGACAAAGGAGCTAAAAAAAAAAGTGGAAAAAGACAGCATTTTCAACAAATGGTGCTGGTTCAACTGATAGTCAACATGTAGAAGAATACAAATTGATCCATTCTTATCTCTCTGTACAAAGTTCAAATCCAAGTGGATAAAGGCCCTCCACATAAAACCAGATACACTGAATCTAATAGAAGAGAAAATGGGGAAAAGTCTCAAACACATGGGCACAGGGGGAAAAATTCCTGAACTTTGGAATTTCCAATGGCTTATGCTCTGACATCAACAATCTACAAATGGGACCTCATAAAATTGCAAATCTTCTGTAAGGCAAAGGACACTGTCAATAGGACAAAACAGCATCCAACAGTTTGGGAAAAGATCTTTACCAGTGTCATATCCGATGGAGAGGCTAATATCCAATATATACAAAGAACACAAGAAGTTAGACTCCAGGGAACCAAATAACCCTATTAAAAATGGGGAACAGAGCTAAACAGAATTCTCAACTGAGGAATACAACATGACTGAGAAGCACCTAAAGAAATGTTCAACATCCTTTGTCATCAGGGAAATGCAAATCAAAACAATCCTGAGATTCCACCTCACACCAGTCAGAATGGCTAAGATGAAAAACTCAGGTGACAGCAGGTGCTGGCAAGGATGTGGAGAAAGAGGTGGTACTGGTGGGATTGCAAGCTGGTACAACCACTCTGGAAATCAGTCTGGCAGTTCCTCAGAAAACTGGACATAGTATTATCTGAGGATCTAGCTATACCACTCCTAGGCATATACCCAGAAGATGCTCCAACATGTAATAAGGACACATGCTTTACTATGCTTATAACAGCTATATGTATAATACCCAGAAGCTGTTAAGAACCCAGATGTCCTTCAACAGAGCAATGGACACAGAAAATGTGATACATTTATACAATGGAGTACTACTACTCAGCTATTAAAAACAATGACCTCATGAAAATTTTTAAGCAAATGGATAGAACTTGAAAATATCAACCTGAGTGAGGTAACTCTGTCAAAAAGAACACACGTGGTATGTAATATCCACTGATTAGTGGATATTAACCCAAAAGCTGGGAATATCAAAGATTCTAAGAAGAACGAAGACCAAAATGTGGATGCTTCCTTGCCTTTTAGAAGGGTGAACAAAATCCTCACAGAACAGAAATATGGAAACAAAGTGTGGAGACTGAAGGAAAGGCCATCCAGAGACTGCCCCACCTGGGAATCCATCCCATATAAATCCACCAAACTGGGGCGCTATTATGAATGCCAGGAAGTGCTTGCTGATGGAAGTCTGATATTTCTGTCCCCTGAGAGGTTCTGACAGAGCCTGACAAATACAGAGGTGGATGCTTGAAGCCAACTATTGGAGTGAGCCCTGGGGTCCCTGATGGAGGTGTTGGAAAAGGGACTGAAGGAGCCGCAGGGATTTGCAGCCCCATGGAGGGAGCAACAGTGTCAATAGGGCAGAACTCCTGGAGCTTCCTGGGACTGGACCACCAACCAAAGAGTACACATGGAGCAACCCATGGCACTGGACACATATGTGGCAGAGGATGGCCTTGTTGGATATCAGTGGGAGGAGAGGCCCTTGGGCCTTGAGAGTGTTCGATGCCCCAGTGTAGGGGAATGCCAGGGCAGGAGGACTGGAGTGGGTGGGTGTGGGGGCGAACACCCTCATAGAAGCAGGGGAAAGGGGGTGGGAAGGGTGAGTTCCAAAGGGGAGACTTGTCTGGAAAGTGGAAAGCATTTGAAATTTAAATAAAGAAAACATCAAATCAGAAAAACAGTTAAGGGGACCGGTGAGAAACAACATAAGATCGTACAAGTTGCACAATGGTTTGTAAAATTTTGAGTCTTGGGGTAAGTCACTTAACTTTGCTTGGTTTTAGATGGTCTAAAATTTGGTCCAGGAAACTGCCTCATGCTTCACCCCCAATATCCCAAGGTCCCCAAACCCAGCTGGTTCTAAAAAGACAAACATGGAAGAGGATGTAGAAGAGGGCCCTGGGAAGGACATTAGCAGCCAGAGAGAACATCTCTCAAGCTAGATGGGAAGCCATACTGTCTGCAGGCAAGGCACTGAGGAGGAGGAAGCCCAGAGAGCAAGTTTTCCAGCTCCAGGGTCTCCTCTAGGGGTGAGTCTGGTGTACTAGACTATTTATGGAGATGCTCCGGACCTATCTAGCCCACAGGCTCTTTAGAATATCGGTGATTACACAGCACACAGCTCCCTGTCTCCTCATTTGCTTGTCAGCTTCTGTTTCTTGCTCACAGGATGGCTCTGTTCTCTTTGCTGACAGATGCTGCACCCTACCGAGTACTAAAATTAGAATATCCTATATATATATGAATCACCTCTCCTCTCATGACCTTAGAACAGCCTTTTGTTGTTCATATTGAAAACTGATTGTTTTAAAGAAAAAAGTCTAAAAAAACCTGAAATGGGCTTTTATATTTAAAGAGTACAATTTAGTTGCTGGCATATAGCAAGGATTTATTGGCTTTTAAAAACGTGTTGATGGCTGGACATGAGTGTGTCAGTCAAACAGGTCATAAAGATACTCAAAATAATTTCCATTTTGTATATCAGTGTATAAAGATATTTTAAAATTCATTTTTATTTTGTCTATATATTTTTAATTACAAAAATAATTTATGGATTCAATTTCCCATGGAAAATTTTCAGCATAAAAGAAGGAAACTATAGCTTTTCACTATACAGCCTCACACTCGAGCCAAGAGTTAACTGTTAATCTGAAAGTAAGAGACTAATTAAATGACAAGATATGTAAAACAGTGCTCTATAGCTCTTACAGAACAAGACAAATGCACATACTGATTTATACCAAAGCAAAACCCATGCCAGTTAAGATAGATGCAGACTGACTCCATAAGTAGCACATACCAACTGCAGAACATTATGAGAAATTGGATTGCCACTGTGATGACTGATGCAGATATCCTTGTGTCCTTAGGTTAAAAGATGAATGCCCATCTTCAGAAACAGAACTGCATATATGCCGCCAGCTCTTTTCTGCACAACTCTAGGAGATGTCATGCATAAATACCAGCATCCACTGAGTGGCATGCCCACAAGATGTGGATGGAAATATTGAAAAGCTACAGCTAGTCTTAGGATGGGCTTGCCAAGCTTCAGTGCTTATGTTATTAGAACGCTTGCTTTGCTGTGTGAGTTTATACTGAGGGTTTAGCTTATTTGGCTTGTTTTGCAGCACATGTATCACAAAACCTGTGTGCATGGAGTATGTGAGTGCATATATGTATCCTGTAAATATATATATATATATATATATATATATATATATATATATATATAGGTATCTGTGACAGGTAATGTGTGTGTTAGGGACTGCAGTATATCTGAGGCACTCTTTAAAGCCATGTGAGAATCATAACTATGCATTATTTGTACAGTTGAAATATCCTAACTCCCACAGGTTTCTAGGTCACATGGCCAATCCCAGCAGAGGCAGCATGGGGGAACTCCAGAGTCATCTCATGACACCCTCCACATTTTAACTCCTTAGTTCCTTTCTTGGATAAGGACAACAGATTACACACAGATTCTATAGTTTCAGAATATACTTATATATATCAATATATATATATGATATATATATGTATATATATCATATATATATGATCAATTCATCTGCAACTAAATAACCACTTTGACTATTACCAGGCTTAATTTCACGTAAAATATTTTCTGTACATTTTAAGCACTTTATGCTTTTTAGACCAATTGGCTATTTGGGGGTGGGGCACGATCTCAGAGGATTTGGCACTTTTTGGCATCTCAGTGGATTTGGTTCATTTTTTGGCACCTGGGTGGATCACACTCCTGCTGAGGCCAGTCAATTATGGTCTAAAACCTCCAGCACTGTACATCTAGTAAATTCTCTCTCATTATAAGTTGATGATCCCAGGGTATTTGTTACAGTGACTGAAGTTCCAGTGGGGGTATGTCTTCTTCAGAAGAGAAATAGAATCCTAATTGCATGGGAGTCTTAGAGAACATTATTTGGGATGTCTGCACTCCTTTTCAAGTAGAGCTTGGAAAAAATGCAAGCCAGGGAAAATGCCAGGGTCTCACCACCCTCCTCAAAGGGCATGCTCCCAGTGGCCTAACTACATCTCACTGGGCTGGGTCTGTTAAAGCTCCTCCCTAGAAACCAAGTCCTTAATACATAGTTTAGATCTAAACCTAGCACGATGAAACTGCTTACCCACACTGAGAAGCAGAATTTCCTTCTTCGAAAGAGAAAACAGTATTCTGCACTTCAGACTGACCACTGCCTCCTCATTTTTCCACTGTGAATATTACTTGAACTGTTCTCTAATGTTTTGATAAGTTTTCTTGCTGTTTTACATAAATATATGTGCACAAACTCTATATCTGTGAGTTATCAGACTTAGGTATTTGCTTTTTTAAAATTTCTCATAAAGTAATTGGCTGTTAAATGAAGCCTTCATGTATCACATGCAACAATCTCCCTCCCTCTCAGCAGTGTGCAGACCTGTGGCCTCCCAGGTCTGTGGGGGAAGAGTCCAGAGAAGGGAAAGTTAAAACAAGGCTGCGTGGTAGAGGCTTTAATCACAGCACTCAAGAAGCAAAGGCAGCCTGATTTCTGTGAGTTCAAGGCCTTCCTGGTCTAAGGAACTAGTTCTAGGACAGCCAGGGCTCCACAGAGAAACCCCATCTCAGAAAAAAAAAAGGTTAACAAAAGTGTTTCCGGTACAAACTTAGAAAAATACAACTGGATTTGCAAGCAACTTCTCTGGAATGGATTCAGATTAGGTTTACACATATGTTCTAATACTTGAACGTAATCTCTTCTTACAGATCTCCAGTGGCTGAAGTGACCTGGTATCATTTCATATGTACTTTAGTGTGAGAGCGCAGTCTGCATAGTGCTAGGGTGTTTGACATCTCTGCAGTATGTACAAATACTCATCTTGTCCAAGACTCATTGGCATAAACACACTGCTCTTCTCTCTGGCTTGAGGCTCTGGGTAGTGATCTGGGGACATGGGGCTGAAGGGTGAAACAGGATGAAGCTAGAGGAAGGCTTTCTGATGTTAAGAACAACAAATTTCCCTGGAACTTGGGGCCTCTGTCATGGACAACTGGACACATATGCATTCTGCATAACCGGTGAAGTCACTTGCGACCAAGCTTGACCTGAGACCATGGAGTCTCAGATGGCTTAATCCCCACACCACTAAGGGCACTGGTTGTGAACAATCACATATCTCTCCAATCTGAAAAAGTACAAATTAAGATTTTCCAGTTTGGAAAGACTTAGTGCAGTTACTCCGAGCAGCTGCACAGTCCTGCTTCAGGGCTCTGATTGCCACAGAAATTGTTGCCTGAAATGTGGTCCACTGGCTTCCACTAACCTGTGTGTTTCTAGTCAAAGGAAGATGTGTGTACCTTTCCCTGCCTTCTCTGTGTGTGTCCTTTCCAACCATCAGTAACTTACTTAAACCTATATAATAATTATAATAATAATAATAATAATAATAATAATAATAGAACGTGGCAATCCCTTTGATGTGTTCTATTCACCTGTCAACTAAAACTATCTGCACTGAAACCAAACTTTTCCCATCACCTTTGTCTCCCTCACTCTGTTACTGGGCCCAAGTTCATATCCTTTGTTTTCCATTATGTTTCTTTAACTCAAACCAGTGTATTTATAAAGACTTACATATGCAGGAGCATTGACTATAGTGACTTTGCCAACTGAAGTTTCCATTGTCAGAGGCTATAAAGTAGTATTCCTCACTCTCATTTAACGCATGTGTCTGCAGTACTAAGTAAAATACTGTTTGAGAGCTGAGAAATAAATCCTCTGGATTTTCTTACTAAGAATTACAGAATTACTAAGACATTAATCTTGTCTTTTGAAAGGTCATTTAAAAACATGTTCTTGGGTTATTATTTTATACTTAAAATTTTTCTGTGAATAAAAAATTTAAATGTATGCAGCACATTCCATTAAACCCTTATCATGTGTAGAGTAATTAATAAATATAATTATTAAGGGCATTACTTTTCTAAAAAGATTTTGGGTAATCAAAATTATGTATTTTTATGTAGATTGTTGAAATTTTATAACTCTGAGACTCATGTAATTTTATTAGCTTGTCTCTTTCAAAATCTAATTAGGAATGTGAGTATGATAGAAGAAATATATTTAACTTTTTACAGCATTACACCCATTGACATATAAAAGGGAATTTCCCATTAACTTTGATTATAATAAAAACTACTTGTATTAATTCCTTTCATGAAGCTTTTTCTGAGACAAGTTAGATGAAGGATTGTTTATTTTGCCTCACAGTCTCAGTGTGTTTCGTCCATGGTAGTATGGTCTCATATAGAACATCATGGCATCAAGCGCATGTGCAGAAGAAGGTCTATGTGTTGTGCACCAGAAGCACAAAGAGACAAGAAGTTATCCTAGACATTATACCCCAAAACCTGCCCTTGTGATCCACTTCTTTCATTATGGCCCCATTGAAAATAGAACTTCCATCTGGGGACCTAGGTTTTGACACATGAACCTGTTGGGGAGGGATTTTCCATAGTCCATCCACATTACACCAGGCATCCTCTTTGTTTCACAGGTTTCTCAACAACTGGTTCATCATGGAATGACAGGGAAAGAGAAAAACTCTTCAGATATTTCCTACTGTAAAGTTATCTCTACAGTCTCTGGAATGGTTGAATTCCTGGTTCACACCACATAGAATAAGCACAACATTTATACCCTCTTGAAAACTGTTCTCAAATCCTTCCGGTCACCATCTGCCCTTGGGAATTAAAGCTGTTCCACAGCCGTCTGTACACAGGTCCCGCCAGGAGCGAGCTGGTCTCCCAGGAGTGCTCTTACCCTGGGCTCAGAGGTGAGATTGCCACTTTCTCCCCAATAACTGTCCAAAGCCGGCCTGGTCAGAAGTGCACAGGGCACACAAACAGTAGAGCAGCTGGGACAGGATCATTCCAGTCACCATCTGCACCCAGAGCAAAGACTGTTCCACAGCCTGCTGTACACAGGTTCCTCCAGGTGAGAACTGGTTTCTCAGGAGTGCTGGCACAGGCTTACAGGCCCACAAGAGGGACAAGCTCCAGCCAGAAACAGTAAGACCAACTAACAAAGAGATCACTAGATGGAGAAAGGCAAGCATAAGAACCTTACCAAGAGAAACAAAGGCTACTTGGCATCATCAGAACTCAGTTATCCTACCACAGTAAGTCCTGGATACCCCAACACACTGGAAAAGCAAGATTTGGATTTAAAATCACATCTCGTAATGCTGATAGAGGACTTTAAGAAGGACACAAATAACTCCCTTAAAGAAATACAGGAGAACAAAGGTAAACCCTAAAGAGGAAACACAAAAACCCTTAAAGAATTACAGGAAAATACAAACAAACAGGTGAAGGAATTGAACAAAACCATCCAGGATCTAAAATTGGAAGTAGAAACAATTAAGAAATGACAAAGGGAGACAACTCTGGAAATAGAAAACCTAGGAAAGAGATCAGGAGTCATAGACACCAACATCACCAACAGAATACAAGAGATAAAAGAGAGATTCTCAAGTATAAAAATACCATAGATTGACACAACAGTCAAAGAAAATGCAAAAAGCAAAAAGCTCCTAACCCAAAACATCCAGGAAATCCAGACTACAATGAGAAGACAAAACCTAAATGTAATAGGTATAGAAGAGAGCGAAGATTTCCCAATTTAAAGGGTCAGTATATATCATGAACAAAATTATAGAAGAAAATTTCCCTAACCTAAAGAAAGAGATGCCCATGAACATACAAGAAGCCTATAGAACTCCAATTCATTTGGACAACAAAAGAAATCCCTCTTGTTACATAATAGTCAAAACATCAAATGCACAAAACAAAGAAAGAATGTTAAAAGCAGTAAGGGGAAAATGGTCAAGTAACATGTAAAGGCAGACCTATCAGAATTACACTAGACTTCTCACCAGGGACTATGAAAGCCAGAAGATGCTGGGCAGATGTCATACAGACCCTAAGAGAACACAAATGCCAGCCCAGGCTACAATACCCAACAAAACTCTTCATTACCATAGATGGAGATATTTCATGACAAAACCAAATTTACACAATATCTTTCCACAAACCCAGCCCTTCAAAGAATAACAAATGGAAAACTCCAACACAAGGAGGAAACTATACCCTAGTAAAAGCAAGAAAATAATCTTCTTTTAACAAACTAAAAAACGAAGATAGCCATATAAATATAATTTCACCTCTAACAAGAAAAATAACAGGAAGCAACAATCACTATTCTTAATATCTCTTAAAATCAATGGACTCAATTCCCCAATAAAAAGTCATAGATGAACACACTGGATTTATAAAAAGGACCCAGAATATTGCTGCATATAGGAAATCCACCTCAGTGACAAAGACAGACACTACCTCAGAGTAAAAGACTGGAAAATAATTCTCCAAGCAAATGGTCCCAAGAAACATGCAGGAGTAGCTATTCTAATATCAAATAAAATAAAATTTCAACCTAAAGTTATCAAAAAAAAAAAAAAAAGTAAGGACACTTCATCCTCATCAAAGGAAAAATCTATCAAGAAGAACTCTCAATTCTGAAGATCTATGCTCCAAATGCAAGGGCACTCACATTCATAAAAGAAACTTTACTAAAGCTCAAAACACACATTGCACGTCACACAATAATAGTGGGAGACTTCAACACCCACTCTCATCAATGGACAGATCATGGAAATAGAAACTAAACAGAGACAGTTTGAAACTAACAGAAGTTATGAACCAAATGGATTTAACAGATATCTATAGAACATTTTATCCTAAAAGAATATACCTTCTTCTCAGCACCTCTTAGTACCTTCTCCAAAACTGACCATATAATTAGTCACAAAACAGGCCTCAACAGTTACAAGAAGATGGTAAAAATTCCATGCATCCTATCAGATCACCACGGATTAAGGCTGGTCTTTAATAATAGCATAAACAATAGAAAGCCACATACACATGGAGGCTGAACAATACTCTACTCAATGATAGCTTGGTCAAAGAAGAAATAAAGTAATTAAAGACTTTTTAGAGTTTAATGAAAATGAAGCCACAAGATACCCAAACTTTTGAGACACAATGAAAGTAGTGCTAGGAGGAAAACTCATAGCTCTGAGTGCCTCCAAAAAGAAAGTAGAGAGAGCATATACTAGCAGCTTGACAGCACACCTGAAACCTCTACATCAAAAAGAAGCAAATACACGCAAGAGGAGTAGACTGCAGGATAATCAAACTCAGGGCTGAAATCAACCAAGTTTGGGGGCGGGGGAGAAGAACTATACAAAGAATCAACAAAACCAGGAGCTGGTTCTTTGAAAAATTCAACAAAAATAGATAAACCCTTAGCCACACTAATCAGAGGGCACAGAGACAGTATCCATATTAAGGAAATCAGAAATTAAATGGGTGACATAACAATCAAAATCAAGGAAATCCAAAAAAATCATCATATCCTACTACAAAGCCTATACTCAACATAACTGGAAAATCTGGATGAAGTGGACAATTTTCTAGACAGATACTAGTTACCAAAGTTAAATCAGGATCAGATAAACCATCTTAGCAGTCCCATAACCCATAAAGAAATAGGAACAGTCATTAATAGTCTCCCAACCAAAAAAAAAAAAAAAAGCCCAGGACCAGATGGGTTTAGTACAGAATTCAGACCTTCAAAGAAGACCTAATACCAATATTCTTCAAACTATTCCATACAGAAGGAATACTACCCAATTCATTCTATGATGCCACCTAAACCACACAAAGACCCAACAAAGAGAACTTCAGACCAATTTCCCTTTTGAATATCAACGCAAAAATACTAAATAAAATTCTCGAAACCCAAATCCAAGAACACATCAAAACAAACACTCATCACAATCAAGTAGGCTTCATCCCAGGGATGGGTCAATATACAGAAATCCATCAACATCATCCACTACATAAACAAACTCAAAGAAAAAAACCACACGATCCTTTCATTAGATGCTGAGAAAGCATGTGCCAAAAATCCAACAACCCTTCATGATAAAAGTCTTGAAAAGATCAGGAATTCAAGGCCCATACCTAAACATAGTAAAAGCAATATACAGCAAACCAGTAGCCAACATCAAACTAAATGGAGATAAACTTGAGCAATCCCACTAAAATCAGGGACTAGACAAGGCTGCCCACTCTCTCCCTACCTATTAAATATAGTACTCAAAGTCCTAGCCAGAGCAATTAGACAACAATAGGACGTCAAAGGAATACAAATTGGAAAGGAAGAAGTCAAAATATTGCTATTTGCAGATGATATGATAAACTCCATGAGGGAACTCCTAAACCTGCTAAACAACTTCAGCAAAGTGACTGGATACAAAATTAACTCAAACAAATCAGTAGCCTTCCTATACTCAAAGGATAAAGAGGCTGAGAAAGAAATTAGAGAAACAACACTCTTCACAATAGTCACAAACAATATAAAATACCTTGGTGTGACTCTAACTGTGGAAGTGAAAGATCTGCATGATAAGAACTTCAAGTCTCTGAAGAAAGAAATCAAAGAAGACCTCAGAAGAATGAAAGATCTCCCATGCTTGTGGATTGGCACGATTAATATAGTAAAATTGGCTATCTTGCCAAAAGCAATCTACAGATTCAATGCAATCCCCTTCAAAATTCCAGTTCAATTCTTCATACAGTTAGAAAGAGCAATTCTCAAATTCATCTGGAATAACAAAACCCAGGATAGTGAAAACTATTCTCAACAATAAAAGAACTTCTGGGGGAATCACCATCCCTGACCTCAAGCTGTACTATAGAGCAATAATGATAAAAAAAAAAAAAAAACTGCATGGTATTGGTACAGTGACAGAGCAAGTAGATCAATGGAATTGAATTGAAAACCCAGAAATGAACCAACACACCTCTGGTCACTTGATCTTTGACAAAGGGAGAGAGGGGGGGGGAGGGGAGGGGGACGGGGAGAGAGGGGAGGGGGGGGGAGGGGAGGGGGACGGGGAGAGAGGGGAGGGGAGGGGGAGGGGGAGGGGGAGGGGGAGGGGGAGGGGGAGGGGGAGAGGGAGAGGGAGAGGGAGAGGGAGAGGGAGAGGGAGAGGGAGAGGGAGAGGGAGAGGGAGAGGGAGAGGGAGAGGGAGAGGGAGAGGGAGAGGGAGAGGGAGAGGGAGAGGGAGAGGGAGAGGGAGAGGGAGGAGAGGGAGAGGGAAAGGAGAGGAGAGGGAGAAAGAGAGAGAGCGAGAGGGGGAAAAAGACAGCATTTTCAACAAATGGTGCTGGCTCAAGTGGAGGTCAACATATAGAAGAATGCAAATTGATCCACTCTTATCTCTCTGTACAAAGCTCAAATCCAAGTGGATAAAGGACCTCCACATAAAACCAGATACACTGAATCTAATAGAAGAGAAAGTGGGGAAAAGTCTCAAACACGTGGGCACAGGGGAAAAGGTTCTAAACTTTGGAACCTCCAATGGCTTATACTCTAAGATCAACAATCTACAAATGGGACCTCATAAAATTGCAAAGCTTCTTGTAAGGCAAAGGACACTGTCAATAGAACAAAACAGCAAACAAAAAAATTGAGAAAAGATCTTTACCAGTCTCACATTCAATGGCGGAATCCAATATATACAAAGAACTCAAGAAGTTAGACTCCAGGGAACCAAATAACCCTATTAAAAATGGGGAACATTGCTAGACAGAGAATTCTCAACTGAGGAAGCTTGAAGGACTGAGAAGCACCTAAAGAAATGTTCAATATTCTTTGTCATCAGGGAAATGCAAATCAAAACAATCCTGACATTCCACCTCACACCAGTCAGAATGGCTAAGATGAAAAACTCAGGTGATAGGAGATGCTGGTGAGGATGTGGAGAAAGGGGAACACTCCTCCATTGTTGGTGGGATTGCAAGCTGGTACAATCACTCTGGAAATCAGTCTGGCAGTTCTTCAGAACTCTGGACATAGTACTACCTTGGAACCCAGCATATACCCAGAAGATGCTCCAATATGTAATAAGGACACATGTTCCACCATGTTCATAACAGGCATATTTATAATAGCCAGAACCTGGATAGAACCCAGATGTCCTTCAAAAGAGGAATGGATACAGGAAATGTGGTAAATTTACATAATGGAGTACTATTCAGCTATTAAAAACAATAACTTCATGAAATTTTTAGGCTAATAGATGGGTCTACAATCACAAAAGAACACATATGGTATGTACTCACTGGTAAGTGGATATTAGCCCGAAAGCTTGGAATACCCAACATACAATTCACTGACCACATGAAGCTCAAGAAGAAAGAAGACCAAAGTCTGGCTACTTCTGTCCTTCTTAGTAGGGGGAAGGAACAAAATACCCACAGGAGGAAATACAGAGGCAAAGTCTGGAGCAGAGACTGAAGAAAAGGCCATCCAGAGACTGCCCCACCTGGGGATCCATCCCATATACAGTCATCAAACCTAGACACTATTTTGGGTGTCAACAAGTGCTTGCTGACAGGAGACTTATATAGCTGTCTCCTGACAGGCTCTGCCAGAGCCTTACAAATACAGAGGTTTATGATTTCAGCCAACCATTGGACTGAGAACAGGGCCCCTAATCAAGGAGCTAGAAAGAACCCAAGGAGCTGAAGGTGTTTGCAGCTTCATAGGAGGAATAACAATATGAACTAACCAGCAAGCAGTACCCCCTGAGTTCCCAGGGACTAAACCACCAACCAAAGAGTATGGACTCTTGGTGCCAGCAGCATATATAGCAGAGAGATGGTCTTGTCAGTCATCAGAGGGAAGAGCAGCCCTTGGTCCTGTGAAGGCTCAATGCCCCAGGGTGGGGGAATGCCCGGCCAAGAAAACTGGGAGTGGGTGGGTTGGGGATCAGGAGTATGGGAGAGGGAATAGGGAGTTTTCGGAGGGGAAACCAGGAAAGGCGATAACATTTGAAATATAAATAAAGAAAATATCTAATGAGAGAGAGAGGGAATGAGAGGGGGGAGGGGGAGAGGGGGAGAGGGAGGGAGGGAGGGAGGGAGGGAGGGAAGGAGGGAGGGAAGGAAGGAAGGAAGGAAGGAAGGAAGGAAGGAAGGAAGGAAGGAAGGAAGGAAGGAAACTGTTCTCGAAAGTTTATTCCTTTCCTAGACAGTCTTTGGCATAGTGGTTTTTGAAGCCTACTGTGTAAGATAAACCGGAGCAAAGGGCTCTTGAAACAGTGACTCCATGTTCCAAAGGAACCTTAGCCCTAGAGGTTTGCTGAGATTTCATACCTCACCAAGGATATCAGGGAACACAGTTTTATAACTCAATTTCTTTTAACAAGATGAGTTTTTTTAGAAAGGAAATAGGTGCTCTGCTACTGTATAGTTCAGGATGTACATCTATTGTAACCAGAAACTAGATGCAGTAACCCAGACAGTCTAGACAGTATTGATTGAAGATAGCCAGACCTCATGGTGCCTGAGGCATAAAATTAAAATATAATCTTCTGGTTCTATTTGCATTGTTTTATTCCTATTTTCTTGAACAGCCTTTCCACTAAAAACCACTCACAGAGCCCTAGATCTTAGATGATAGTCTGTCACATTTCCTGTCAATAGCTTCTCAAATGGTGTCACTTTCTTTATTTCAGTACCTGGAAGTCTCACTAAATTCGCTGTCATGGGAACAGAACAACTTGCAACCAGCAGAACAACTTGCAACAACCAGTAACAACTTTGGAAACACAATGGTAAATGACAATTGTTCATGATGAAAACAAACAAGCAAACACATTTTGTTAAAACTTAAAATAAATTCTTTCTGACGACAAATAGAGGAATTTTAACACGTATAAAATTAGTTACTCTACTGGAATATAAAACAGCACAGAGAGTTATTTTAACGATTTTTAGTTTTAGGAGATGGCTTAGCAGGTAAAGTGCTTGCTATGCAAGCATTAGGTCCTGAGTTCGGGTCCCCAGAACCCATGTGAAAGCCATGTACATCTGTACAAGTTGAAACCCCAGTGCTGGGGTGGGGATCCAAATGCACCCTGGGGGTTTTCTGGCTGATGTCAGTCTAACTAGCTAGCGTGGTGAACTTCAGGTTCAGTCAGATAAAAGACATACCAGTATCATCTTATGCTTTCCACTTAAACCTGCAGGAGGGAATACGTCTGTACACACACACACACACACACACACACACACACCCCATGGTGGTGTCAGTGGTGATAGAGAAGGTGGTGACGGTGATGGTAGTGATAGTGGTGGTTGATGTGGTGAAATGGATAGATGGATGGATGAATAGATAGATGTAAAATATTTTTAAAAATTAATACATACTGTAAAAATGAAAATCAGGCATTAGAGTTTTCAATAGAAATACTAATTAGGGTTAAACAATGGAGTCAGATTTTGAAAGTTAGGAAGAAAATGCATTTATATTCAGGATATTTTTATAGCTAAATTGATTTTTAAAAGTGAGAAGAAATCTATTTCAGAAACTTTCTCATGTATTTTTTTGAAACTATTTATGTACCATGAAAATTAGATATGCTTTTGGCAAAAGCGAGCTGCCTTTGGAAGCACAAAGTGAGCTAAGATAAATGAGTGAAGAGTTGAGGACTTCCTTAGTATCTAAATGAGAATTTGGCGCAAGTAACCTCAGTCCTCCCTCAGGAACCTGGAAGGAAGGCGCCAAATGTTCAAGGTGAAGCAGCTCATCAGGTTTACGCGTTTACTTTGGGAAATTGCTGCAGTACTGATAAACATAAGACATTTACTTTGGTTTGGTAGCCTATTAGTATCCATCCATAAAACAAGATAGTACACTGTTCATCTTCACTGTCAATTTGAGAAAAGTAGCTTGCATCCTGAAGAGAAGTCTTTAGGCAAGATTTTTGTTTGATTACCTCTTGTCTGGTTATGTCTTTAGGGAATTTTTAAGAGGAAAAAGACTGGTCCCAAGTGTGAGAGGCACTTGCCTATAAGCTGGGGTCCTGGACTGAATGAAAAGGTGAAAGGAGAAAGTAAGAACAATGTCACTGCTACTCTATTTTCGCTTGCTTCCTGGTCCACAAGGTGTGAGGCTCCCAACCACCTGAGCCCACTGAGCCTGCCACCATGACCTCTGGCATTCCTTCCCCATTGAGTGGAAACTGTCCTCTCAACCCATGACTCCAAACAAGTCTTTCTTTTCATATGCGACTCCTTTTCAAGAGTTTTGTTGAAGGAGGGAGAAAAGTGAGTACCAGAGAAATTTGGTATGAGGAAGGCACTGCTGCAATTAAACTGGCCACGTGGTTTGTAAGCTGTTAAAATGGCTTGAAAAGGGAATGTAGACATGTTTGGATTCATGGGTTAGAGAAACTCTAGAATGCTGTAAGCATTAGAGACCAATTGGCCATTCTTGTGGAAGTATGGAAGACTACACAGCAGACAGCAAGGTAGACAGTGAGACTAAAGCAGAGGGGATGGGGTCAGGAGTGGGGGCAGAGGCCAGTTGTGTTACATTTTCACAATGAATCTTGCAGTGTTCTCCATGTGTCCTGAAAATTGGGCAGAGGCAGAATTAAAAAGCAATGCTTTAAGGTGCTGGCAGAGGAAATTTTAAGGCAGCATGGCATCCTATTGTGGCAGTTGCTGCTTGCCCTTCTCAGGCTTACAGTTGGAGAATGCAGAGAAACGTGCAAACTGAACAGTTTGTCAAGGAAAGGAAAGAGGGAAAGTCAAAAGTTGCAGACAAGGTGAGTCTGAGGAAAGCTGTAATGGTAAAGAAACTTGAGTGTGAAAAAGGAACCCTAGCCAGAGCTTTTACTGGGGTTACAACAAAGGAGCTCTGAGGACAACACCCCACTCTTTGAGGGCTCCAACTGGCAAATGAATTTTAAAGGCAAGAGTTTGACTGAGAGCACTTCCCTACTTGAAAATAGTCATCTAGAGAAGCAGCTTGCCAGACTTGACTACTAAGGGGCACAGGGACCACCAGAACTGGTGCAGCAGGTGGAGGTCAAAGTAACCCTCAAGCCCCTGACAAGACATGGCAGCATTGCTTACATGGTGTGTGAGATGCAAGATGTATGGGATCAGAGAGGCCAGTGAGCTTTAAATGTGAGTCAAAGTTAGGTTCCCATGAAAAGCCACTGTGTGGATCTGTGAGGTGAAGGTTGAGTGGTGATGGTGACAACAGGATGTTGGAGATGCCAAGTCTGTGGACCATCCATTGAGGGATGATTCAGGCCTAGCATGGAGCTAGAGAGAGGATACCTATGTGGCAGGTGGCAGAATTGGAGGGGCAGAGCTTCCCAAGCCCTCAGAGACAATTGTGCTATGAAGTGTCCTAGGTATCAGTCCTAGAAGCACAGGACTGGGTGTTTGCCCTGCTGCATTTATGTCTTGCTTTGATATATTTTATTGCTATGCTTCCAATTCTCATTTTTGTTTTTGTTTTTGAGATGGGGATATTTTATTCTGTTAATTCCTTTAATATATATAGGAAGTATGTCATTTAAAAACATTTTACAGAGGCTTATAAGAGGTCATCTGAAGCCCTTGAATCAACCTGAATCTTGGGCTTTTGAACAATGTTAGATTTTTAAAAGCTTATGGAACTCTACTGTTAAAGTAAATGCACTTTGCATTTTGGAGTAGCCACGAGCCTTTGAGGACCAAAAGTAAAAGGTTATCATTAAAAGTGATGGATTTAAGTGCGTAGGTGCCAAGGTATGGATTTGTGGTGGTTAATGTTCACCGTTCACCTGAGGTGGTTGAGAAGGACAGAAAGCAAGCAAGCTGAGGAAAGTGACATTTCTTATGCTGTTCCCTTCAAAGACCAAAGCCTGGAACAAGATCCCTCAAGCAGGCAGTTGGTATCGGAAAAAAAGTCCCAAGGATCAGGAGGAAGCTACTTAAGGTGCATGGTCACTGCTGGGAACAGCTGAGACCTGGTCCACCATGGGCCATTGAGGAATCATGTAGAATATACTTCATACCTGCCTCCTTATGCATAGGAGATGGAATATTTATCACCCCATATCTTGTGCTTCATGGTTGTCCTGGCTAGTTTCATATCCATTTGATGCAAGCTAGAGTCTTCTGAGAAGTAGGTACCTTAATTAATAAAATGCATCCATAAGATTGGGCTGTAAGCAAGTCTGAAGGGCATTTTCTTAATTAGTGATTGATGTGGGAGGGCCCAGACAGCTGTGGGTAGTGCTACTCCTGGTCTGGTGGTCCTGGGTTCTAAAAGAAAGCAGACTGAGCATGCCATGGTGAGCAAGCCACTAAGTATTACTCCCTCATAGCTCCTGCCACTAGGTTCTTGTTCTGTTTGAGTTCCCACTTTCCTTCAATGGACTAGAACTCAGGATATGTAAGCCAAATAAACCCTTTGTTCCCCATGTTGCTTTTGGTTCTGATGTTTCATCACAGCAATAGCAACCCTAAATAGGACAATGGGTTTCCCATGAGTCTGATTTCTCATCACTTCTTGGTTTGTTTGCGGTATGGCATTATGGTGAGAGGCTTTGCAGGTATGCCAAGTAGTGGTTATTGAGGTCTTGCAACAGAAAGCAAAATACGCACAGTGTCATCAGGACTGTGGTTAGATTGCGCACCCATCTAGGTAGGTAGCTTAAACAATGAGAGGAGCCAATAGCTGGCCAAAAGGATGGCAGCAATAACAGCGACGATAATCAGTATAAATAGCTCAACTCATGAGTTAAAGAAATGAAGAGTTCTATTATAGAAACCTCAAACAACATATCATACACAAGGCCCACATGCCCATGTGTCCACGTGTTTGTGTGTGTATGGACTAGGGACGTTTAAGACTTTCCTAATCTATCAGTTATCTCTCAGTGACAAATACAAACAAAGTCACCAGGGTAAGCGCAAATAAAACTTTTAGAGCACAATGAGCTGGCCGAGAGAGAGAGAGAGAGAGAGAAAGAGAGAGAGAGAGAGAGAGAAACAGAGAGAGAGAGAGAGAGAGAAACAGAGAGAGAGAGAGAGAAACAGAGAAACAGAGACAGAAAGAAAATAATTAATTTTTTATTATGAAGTATTACCATGAACTGCTACAAATTAGCACATTACACAGCTTTATGCAGGATACATTTTAGAAAAATATAGAAATCTGAAGTTGTTAAAAATGAGTGGAAACTTGAACAGAGACCTTAACTGGTTATTTTCAAAAATAAATGTGGGTGAGGAAGATAGCTGCGGGGTGAACCGTTGCCTAGCAGGAGAAGGCCCAGGAAAACCAACAACAACATATACAACAACAACCCTCTAGCAAAACAGTCTTTAAGAATGAGGTATACTTTCTGTTGATACTAATCTATTAAGTCCTGGACAATAAGATAAATTCCAAGCTCAATAAAGAAAGCAATGAGAAGCAATTGTGAGAGCAATGCAAAAGCCTACAGTGTTTCTTCTTTGTGACAAGTAGAAGCTAAGATGCTCCCACTACTAATGGTTATGACTTGAATATAATTGTGTCCCTGAGGGTTCATGTGTTGGAAGTCTGGTGGCCAATATGGTGTTACTGAGAGATGCTGTGGAAGTGGATGCTTTCAGGAGTGGGGTCTACTGGGAAGTTGTTAAATCATTGGGGATGTAGGCTTGGAAAAGAATTAATGTAGCTTTATGGGACCTTGGTTAGTTTTCAAGAGAGGATTGTTTTAAAGATCAAGACCGGCTCCCTCTTAGTCTCTCTGGCTTCCTTTTAACAGTGTGATCTCTCTTTCTTGCACATGCTTTTGGTATCATTTGCCTGTGATGTAGCCAAAATGGCCTTCACCGGAGCTGATGAGATGTTGGTGCCATGCTCATGTAGCTGCCACTGTGAACTAGATAAACCACTTTCCTTTATCCTCAGCTCTGGGTACTTGGCAAAGGCAATAGAAAGATGGGCTCATATGGTAACAGATATTAATAACCTCCTACATAAATGAGTATGTACAAGAAATGTAAAATTCTACTAAAATTTTTAAATAAGGCCTGGAGGGACATGCCATGTTCTATGCAGAAATGGAAAGGAAATACATTATCATAAATGTAAATACAGGAAGAAGTTTTAAAACACACTTATTAAACAGAAGTAAATTTATATAAAGCTTGTAAAAAGAACAGAAAAATAATAGTGCTTTTAGGGTATATGTGTATTTGTGTGCTTACATGGACGCTGCTTCTCTACTACCTATTTATCTGTCTATTTCATTTTAAAATATAACATTAAAGACCTAGGGGGGCTTATTACTAAATTCACAAGTGCCTTAAATGGTAACTTAGGCTGGTCTTGAAAGGCTTAATGTGTAAATACATCTTAGTTTACCTAGGGTTAAAAGAGATGATGTTGGCACGTGGTCTAGGTTAGGATGATAATACGGCTCCTCCAGATGCATTTGCAGTGTAATTTCATACCTCCACTTGAGTTTATTAATGCAGTATCACTTGCTGGCTAATGGACACTGGGCACGCCAAGGCTCGGGCTTGTGTTTGAGATGATGTACTACTCAGTAATTTGATTACGAGTGTTGGGACTCAACCATGACAAGGAATCTGACTTCATTTCTGAGGTGGATGGTAGTAAAGCAGTAGGTAAACTCAAATGCAAGTTTTATTTTGAATGTTAACATTTAAGTAAGATGGGGGGGGGTCATAGTGCAGCAACCATTTGCCTCTCTATCAACTCCTTGATAACCATTTGTGGAGCCTATATGGAATCAAATCTTCTTTTGTTCCCTAGATAGATCTTTGCTTTTCTAGGGGCTTATGTGGTATTTTTCATACTGATGTCTGTTAACACTAGTTCTATAGGAAAACACACACATACACACACACACACACACACACACACACACACACACACACAAAACCAGCATACAAACATGCACATATAAATAAGTAAACAGACAAAAAATTTATAAAGATAAAGACATGCCAATCATGAAGAAATTGTCTGAGCTTGCACCTGCCTCTGAACTTTAAAGATCATAAGGATTAGTGCCTGGGACACACTAACAATTCCTTGCCTTCTGGAGGAAGATGTGCTCTCTTTCTTACGGTAGACTTAACTGTCAGGGATGATACATCTAGTAGCATAAAGGGCATGGGCAGGAGCATTCGTGCTCCAAATGTCATCTTCACAATTTTGGGGAACAGGTTTTTGATGACAGTGATGCAACTTACATGACACAATCCCTTACAGAGAGAGGCAGCTGTTTTGTTTTGTTTTGCTAATTTTCCTTACTGATCTTTCATCTACTATGACCATTCAGCTTCTTCTGTACTGTCCCTGTCTATCATCTTTACTATAGCTCTGATTCCTACTTTCATTATAGCAGAACCTGAACTAAATACAGATCTAGTCATCAGAAGAGGGTGGCAAAGGAAAAAACGCAATTCATTTCTGTTGTCCCCAGAACAGGTAGAATGAAAACAGGACATACAGGCAAAGTATAATCTTTATTTTCTGTGAAAATGTGAATTCAGTTGATGCCATGGAAATTTTTGGCAATTCTGAGCACCATTTCATACTGTGAGATTTTTATCTGAAACACTGCAAGATTTTAAAAATAAGAGTAATTTTCCATTTCCTCCAGTGCAGCAGTACCTTCCTGGGCTAATATGCCCTTCCTATGTGACCTCTGTGGGACCAGACAGACTGGCTTTGGGCTTTTATCATGTTTTTTTCTAGGTTTCATCAGGCCCTATCCACTGGTTTAAAACATGTAGTTCTTGGTGAAGATCTTTAGATGTTCAGGGACAAAGATGAAGCAGGGACAGAGAGAATGGCCAACCAATGACTGGCCCAAATTGATACCCATCCCATGGGCAAGCACCAATCCCTAGCACTAGTAGTGATACTCTGTTATGCTTGTAGACAGGAGTCTGTCTTTTGAGAGGCTCCATCCAGCAGCTAACCAGAACAGATGCAGAGACCCACAGGCAAACACTGGAGGGAGCTTGGGAAGCCTTGTCGAAGAGTTGAGGGAATGACTGAGAAACCTGAAGAGGGTAGAGACTCCATGGGAAGATCAACAGAATCAACTAATCTGGACCCTTGGGGGGCTCCCAGAGACTGAACTATCAACCAAAGAGCAAGCATGGTCTGGACCAAGTTGCACATATGTAGCAGATGTACAGCTTGGTCTTCATGTGAGTTCCCCAACAACTAGAGTAGGGGGATGTCCCTGAATCTGTTGCCTATTTGTCCCCTAACTGAGCCCCCTTGTCTGACCTCAATGGGAGAGGATGTTCCTAGTTCTGCCAAAACTTGATGTGCCAGGATGGGGTGATACCCAGGGGTTCCCCCCTTCTCAGAGGAAAATGAGAGGGAGGAATACGGGGAGGACTGATGGGGGGCTTGGAAGAGACAGGGGATCGTATTGGGATGTAAATTAATTAATGTATTAATAAGTAAATTAATGAAAATATGTGGCTCTTGGTCCAGTAGCACCAGAATCAGCTGATAGCTGTTTAAAATGTGTGCTCTTAGTCCAGTAACCAAAGCTACTGTGAGAGAAGCTCTGAAGCTGGGGCCCAGTGGACTCCCTTTTAGTATTTCAAGTCATTGTGATGGACACTAAAGCCAGAAAGCCACTGCCCCAAGTCAGTCACATCCTCACTAGCTGCCATTGTGGATGGCTAAGTAAACCAGGCATTCTGGTACTGGGGTGATTTCCTTTGTTTTATGTGCCTGTTCCCTTTGGGAATTGAGAGCAAGTTCACATCTTGAAGTTAAAGGGTTCTTCAGGGGTAAATGGACATTTCCTTGAAACAAATGCTGGAAGTGAGCATCCCCCACCCCCACCCTCAGAACTACTTAGAACTTGGCAAATAGCAGGAAAAGCCCATCTCTACCTAGGCCAGATAAAGAAGCCAAGTAAAGTTGGCCCCTCCCTAGAGGCTGGCGGGTGGTGGAGCACAGCATGCGACTGTAGAGGATCTTTTGTGGTCATGATCAGCAGAGACATGAGAGATCTGATGCAAGAGGAGTCTGACAGTTCTTAGGATGATCTCATACACATTATTCCCACAATCTACATAGCTTCTCTGCACCTGCCATGGGGCCTTACTTCCACAAGTGTGTTCCCTGTGGTTCACTGGCCTATAATTCTCTTGATTGCCCAGCTTTCCTGTATCTCACAATACAAAGGCCTTGCCCTATGAAAAATTATCTAAAAATCAATGAAACTTGAATGATAGAAAATTTAATATCACAGGTAAAAATATAATAATAGTTTTTATTAGTATAAATTCTTTCTTCATTTTTCCTATAAAATTACAAACCAGCACCTACGAGATAACCTGTAAGTAAAGATATCAGAAATTCCATGTACAAACTTTGAGAGATACAGCTGAGTATACAGCCAGGAAGGCTGTGAGAAAATACAATTTTCATCTTAACTATTAGGCTTCACTGGCTCTCCTCTACAACCTTTAATACCATGTTTAAAATTTTAGGAGGAAATATTTTCCTGTCCTATATTATTTTTATTTGTTTAGTTTGTTTAGGCAGGCGCTTACTACATAGCTCAGGTTAGCCTTGCTCCTCCTGCCTCAGCCTCCTAAATGCTAAGGCTACAATTTGTCTCTCCTATTTCTTTAAAGATGCCTTCATATGGAGCTGGAGAACATATCCACTGCTCTCTGCTCTGTGTTCTACCTTCTCATTCTTTTCAGGATTCTAGTAGAACAGTCTTACAGACGTCAGCAGGTCTCACGTATGAACTACCGAGATTCAGGTCAACATGCACTCATGGAATGCATATATTCTATAAGAAGGGTTTGCCATCCTAATGCAAACCACGGAGAATAATCTGCACCGCTAAAATCCTTTCCCAGGAGGAGCTCCTGACGATGGTGATTGTTTGACTAGAAACATAGTTCCTATTCACCACTTGTGGTCTTCTCAAATAGTTTTTTTCTCTCAAATAGTTTTATAAGACAAGATTGATAATAACAAATTCAACATTCTTTATAAAACTGAAAGTGATTGCATAGACTTACAGCTTTTGTGTGCCCTGGCCAGATGCTCCCTAGAATTCCTACATGAAGCAAAACTTGTATTCCTGAAACTGTTCAGGGCAAGTGCACTAGGGGCATCAATAGAGAGAGCTAAGTGTGTTAATTTCAGCAAGTTCCTCAGCTCCCTGGAGCCCAGTTTCTTTATCTGTGAATGGAGGCATGGGGGCGGGAGCGTCTACTATTTAACTATGCTCTGTAATCTTGGTAGTGCAGGCATGCATATTTCTGACATAGTTAAGGCTCTATAATTTATCTGCTGATTTCCACACCTCATATATCCAGTTGTGTTTCTTTGCCCAGGTCAGCAATAGATGTTACCAGAGAACCGTGTGTCCAGCACTGTGTCCTGTTGTTGGTGTCCTGATGCAGCACACTGACTTCACCTGAGTCCCCTCGTTTCAGCAGTGTCCTTGGGAACAAGTGATACCCAAGCTGCTGAAGGATGAGGCTGGATATCATCCCCAAATCAAATAGATGCATGGAAATAGCCTACTTCCACTGGCAAACCAGCCCATTTCCATAGGTTTTTAAACTAAAATTTAAAATCTGTTTTTCTCCCCTTCCAAGTAGAAGTGCTGATACCCAGTATGCAGGAAGAAACAGGAAGACAAAATGGGGGGAAAGACGCAAATAACAAATGACAGTTTTTATGAAACTCACTTTCACTGTGGCACTGATTTTGTGTCACAGGTTCTGTCAGGTACTTTAACCGTATGTTAACCTTTATCCTAACTTGGCAAAGCATGCACGCTTCTCACGCCACAGAGAAGACGCAGCTGCAGATTAATTTGGTGACTTGCCAGAGTTCACACACCTGGTAAAATCAAGGTCAATTACAAGTCTGGCCACTTGGAATGTGTCTTTCACTCCATCACCTGACCCTCACACTTTAGAGTAATAAACATTTACTAGAGAAGTGCTGAGGCAGAGTGGCCTAGACTGTTGAGTAAGAGGAGCCCTATTGCATATAAATACGGCTCTTCTTTTGGTATACCTAGATGGAACCCACATGGTTGCCAAAGATTGCTTGGCAGTCTCTAGTTTCAACTCTTCTCTCCAGCTTATGTTTCTTGCTGGCATAACTGTAGGATCTAGGAATAGAATCTCCTCAGTTGGGTGAATTTAAGCTGTCCATCAGTGATGACGCCACTTACCACGGCAACTGCACCTCTTCGTTTGCTGATAGCTATTCTCTCGAAATGATAAGGAGAAAATGAGTCTTGGGGCTTTTGTACCTTTTAAATGTTTGAGTCAGACACAAATAACACAACTGTTTAGAGCACTTGGTTGACTCTGTGGAAAGTCCTACATGATTACTGTTCCTGTCCAATACCTCAGTTGGATTGTGAGTGGGGTTTACACAGACAAAAATTAATCCTCATCAAAGAGATAAAGGCCCCAGGTTTCCGGATTCAGAATCGTCTGGGAATCTAACTAATAGGTGAAAGGAAAGATTTAAACATTTCCCCAGCTTGGGGCCAAAAGGAAGAGGGAGGAGAAGGAAAAAGAGAAAAGCTGCCATGGTCTAAGAGCCCAAGTTAATTTTGATTGATAAATAAAGATGTGATAGCCAATAACTGGGCAGAAGAGACATAGGTGGGATTTAGGTTTTGTGGGCTAAGAAAGAAGAACGAGCAGAAGGAGTGGAGAGAGAACTGGCTATGGTTTGTAAGAGTCAAGAGACTGTGGTCCTGAGGGCTGCCCAATCGGACCTAAGAGCAGCCCAGATGAAACACAGTAATAATTCAGGGCTATCGGTAGGAAAGTAGAGTCTAACAGCCCAGCTCTTGTGCTAATTAAGGCTTACGGTAAGTATAAAGGCTGTGAATGTGTGTTTTACTCAGGAACTCAATTACCAAAGGCAGGGTAGAAACCCTGGGCCGAGATTTAAATATTTTTCACAACAGGTGGTATCCTCTCAGAGGTTGGCCAAGAGATGCCCTAGGAAATGGCATCAGGATGAAACTGGAAGGCTGGTAAGCAGAAGCATCAAGGTGTGAGTGAACAGACATTTGCGAAAGCCTTCGGTTTCTAAATGATTCCCATCTCCACGCCATGTTCCTTTCTCATCTGTCACCAGTGTTCCCTCCCATTCTTTCGAATAGAACTTGTAAGTATCTGCCTCCTGCGGTTCCATTCATCAGGTTTTGGCTTCATCTGTCAACTCTCACAGGCGGTTGCTTGTTTTGTGCAATGGGTTTCAATTTTGAGTACTATCTTCTCAGAAAGAGTTCTCTGTGGAGAAGGAGCACACAGAGCTTCTCTCTTGCCTCAACTTGAGTAAAAGAATTGGCTCCTTTTCCAGAATGATTTCCCAGCTCCACACAGGCAATGTGAGTTCAGACTTGTCATCTGTGTATGGTACAGATGTGGGCTTTTGGTTTCCTGTGGGTCACATTTTCTCTCAGGATCTGGTATGACAATACTAGATTCCTTGCTGTTTCTCTGATGGGCAGAATTCCAAGTCTGCATTTCAAAGTCAGTACAACCTTCCTGCTCATAGATTTACCTAAATAGCTCACTCCAGTTTTTCCTTTCAGGATTTGACCTCCACTTCCATGGGAGGATTTTAAAGAACATTTCAGGTTTTAAGGCCTGAATCTGGAAGCAACAAGAATATGAGCTGGTTGCTGCCTTTAAATACTCTGCTTTAATTCATCTCTCTCCTTAATTCTGACACTACAGGGGCTTTTTCTTGATTTCATATCAGTTTATATACTTAAATTTTAATCATATGTTATTCTGTGTTTATAGCAAAATAGTTTAGGACTTGTTGATATAATTTCATAATTTATTATGGTGAATATGAACATCTCATTTTTAAAAGAATACTAATGAAAAATCACTTATAGTATACTTATGATTTCTAAACACTAAGAGAGACCAAAAGAGGTCATAAAGGAGGGGAGAAGGTGTATGACAAAGCTAGCATCAAGGAGTTGTGCTGTTTTAGGAATCTAGGTTTGTCTTCAGAGAAATAGACAGCTATTGGAGTATTTTAAAGATAAATTCCAGTTTAAAATTGTATACTGATTTGCATCTCCCTGGTGACTAAGGACTGTAAACATTTCTTCAAGTGCTTCTCTGCCTTTCAAGATTCCTCTTTTGAGAATTCTGTTTAGCTGTGTACCCCATTTTTAAATTGGGTTATTTGGGTTGTTGGTGCTTAATTATCGTGTTCTTTATCAATTTTGGAGATTAGCCTTCTGTCAGATGTGGGATTGGTGAAGATCCCTTACCAATCTGTAAGCGGCTGTTTTGTCCTCTTGACAGTGTCCTTTGTTTTACAGAAGCTTTTCAGTTTCATGTGGTCCCATTTATCAACTGTTGATCTTAGAGCCTGAGCTGTGGGTGTTAAGATGTATCCTGGAGAGCACACTGGGTAGACACCGGAAGAAGTGAGCAGCAGTGAAGGAGGGTATACCACTAGGTCAAAACACGGTGGAAGAGGGTAAAAATGGATTTAAGGGAGATTTAATGACCCCTGCCTCCAAATTAACTCCAGGAATGGACAGCAATGAGTCAACGTTTGTACTCATATTTGGCAGGCTTGTCTGAGCAGTTGCTAAGACAATTTAGCAAGGGAAAATAAGACAGAGGGAGCAAAGGTAATAACAAATGTCTTGCATTCAGTTTGGAACATTTTGAGCTCCAGGGAGACACTCAAGTGTCAAGACAGGCAGGATGTTGTTTGGATTGGAGCATCAGAGCTGTAAACTACAAGAAAACAGAGTCCTCCCATGAAGTCAGAATAGAAAAGAGAAGAACTGGAGCTCACTTTGAAGAGTTCTGTCAATTAATGGCTGGGGAGAAGGAAAACAGAGCCAATGGAATTACAAGAAAAGAACAGATAGAGACAGGAGTGAATCAAGTTGACCCCCCCCCCACCTCACCCCACCAAGTGGGATCTCCCTGAGGGTCTACTGCCAATGGATGGGAAGGACACCAAACACAAAGACCAAAGTTATGGTAGAGAGGAAAGATTATTGATAGGGAATACATGGAGAGTAGCATGTAGTAGTGATATTTCCAGAAAATACCAGGTAGAGTGTGGAGAACTAACCTTGATTAGGGGAGACGACACTCTAATGTGAGCAAAGGAAGAAAGGAAGGGGAAGATGAAGATGGGGTTTTAGAGTTAATTTGTCTTTCTTCCCTTGCTTCCCTCACAATTGTCTGCTGGGGGACTTCAAGATCAGAAATGGAGGTGACAGCCTTACATTGATTATGACATATGCATGTTGTGTTGTGGGTGTGCCCATGGAGGCCAGAATACGGCTTGGGTGCTGAGGAATTCCAGTTATAAGTGGCTGTGAACTACCAGGAGTTGGTACTGGGAACTGAACTCAGGTCTTCTGTGAGAGCAAACACTGCTGAGCACTCCTTGGCCCTCTCCATCTGACTTTTAGTTGACTTTCTATCATATGACTCAGTTGCTAGCCCTCTGGGCTCCTATAGGAAAGTATATTGGATCAGGTAGCTTATTAACAACAGAAATTTATTTCTGTAGTTATGGGGTCTGGAATTAAAACTCTTGTATCAGTGTGGTTTTGTTGTAATGAGTAACTTCCTCCAGGCCACAGATTGCCCTCTTTTCATTGGTTTCTCCTGTGTTAGGAAGAGACATGTAGCTCTCAGATCTCTTTCATAAGAAGGCTGTTCAAGCCAATGGTTCCACCTCACATCCCATCTAGCTGGGAAGTAAGACTTCAGCATATGTGTTTGGGAAGGTGGAAATACAAATATGTGTTCATTGCACTAATCCAATATTATTTCCAGTTTCTGGGATTTGGTGTAACTATTTTTAGTATTTTTCATGGTTCATTTACCTGGCCATATATTTTCTCAGCTTACTTTTGTCTACTATTTTTTACAACATCAGGAGCTACACTCACATTTCTGATAGAGTAATCATTTGCTTCCCACTTAAAGCCATCTACAAAATTCCTTTACATACCTCTCCTCAATATCTTCACAAGGTCTTGAAGAAATAATTCAAATGCATTGCTTAGATAAAATACTAACAAGGAATCAGGCAGCCATGAATAAATTATGAGCAGTGACAGAAGGCAAGGCGATGATTGTAATTCAGCTCAGTAGATTTCACTGGCAGGAAACATGCTACAATAATAAACCCTTTGGTTGCTGAGAAATACAGTTCAGAGTAAAATGATGCTTCATATGCAGACAGAAGCACAGGGAAAGAAACCTAGAATCGCACTCTCCCTGAACCTTTTAAACAGAATTCCAGCCAATGGAAAGAGTCAAGGATTTGTTGGTCAGGCCTGGGTTTGAATCACAGTCTTAGTGTGACTGGGGCCAAGGATTTAACTTGTCTTTCAAATGGTTGTAATCAGCCTGACAAGCTTGCTGAAGAGATGAGAAATAGCATACAAAACTATTCCTCCAGGCATGTGATACCCAATCACACACACTTCTCCTTTGTTAGTTTGAGGGGCAAGTGGAGCGTGCCACAGACAGAAGAACTAACTGGTCATGTTGAGCAGGCCATATCCCCTGGGATCTCAGAATTGAGAACGGCAGGCATGGAGCCAGATCCCTGACAAACTACGTGATCTGGAATATGTAACCAGGATACCCCACTGAGAGGACCATAAGAATCGACCACATAGCAATAAAACCCCGGAGTTCTCCATGCTAATGAGGTATCTAGATAGAACCCCAGTGTTCAGCCAATGAGCTTCCCTTCCTGGGCATTCCTTCCCACAAAATCCCTGGTTCACCCTGAGTAAGGTGTATTCATTCACATTTGCCATCAAATAAAAACAGTTTGGACAAACAAGGACCTGTCTCCTTCATCAAGGGTTGCCACGGGGGAGGCCTTCCTTCCATCCCCTCTGTACTTTTGGCATTCAGAACCAAACAAGGTATCTCCTCAGTTCTGGCTTAGCCATCCTCTCACTGTTTCTTGGATGCACTGAGGTAAACCATAGACCTGGGACCTCTGTTCCCAGCTCCCAGCGGTACGTAGTCTAGTCTGGGTACACAGGAGACTGAGAACGACAGGATCTGTCTCAGACTCCACTGTTTTCTCACAGGAGAAATATGGACTGGCACCCCGTGTTCTGCCTCCTCTGAGTGGCTTGCCCGCAGGGCTTGGACACCGCAGCAGTGAAGCAGGCATTAGTTCACTTAAAACTATAATAATAGTTATAGTTTTATAACTTTTATAGTTTTATACACCTCACTATAATAATTACTTGTAAAATCCCTATGGATTCCTATGTCCCACACACACTAAACTATTTTGGAGGACAAACTGAAGAAACATAATACCTTGTTTGCTTTATCGCTGGGAGAACACAGACGGTCTCAGCATGGGGTCTAGACAGAAAGATGCTGCTCCAGCAACTGCTTGAAGAGAGAGCATGGTTGTGGGATTGCTTCCGGTTGCTGGACAGGGAGGCAAAGAAAGCTGGCTCTTTTTGGCATGGGCACGCAGCAAAGTGCGAGTTGAGTGGGTGAGTAGATTGCTTTTCCCTGACTGCCTTTAATTTGTTTTTCACCTGGGCTTTAGGCTCTCACAGGCAGGCTGCCAAGCCAGGGAATTCTCAAGGAGCAAACACAACAGCAGCTGTGTTTGGAATCTGTGAACATCAAACAGTTGTACACCAGCTTTAGAATATGTAAGCAATAAACTACCATACTCCCTGCCAAGTTTGACCTTAACACTACCAGACTGTTGCCCACCAAAGACTGAGGCAGTCACAGAGACTCGACAATAAAGAAAATCTAAGGATGGAATGGAAGTATAATATTTTTCCATGTGAGGAAACAGTTCAAACGGCGTAATACTTACAGTGTATGAAGTTTTTGTCAGGAATCACGAACCCTTTGCTTCTTGCTTTTAATCTCAGGCATGTAAATGATCATCTTCTGGTCTGTGCCATAGGTATGATTTTGGTAACATCTAATAATTTTTTATTATAGACATTCATCTACTGCTTTGTTCCTTACATGTTACCATATATGCATTTTACTTATAGATTTGAGTTTCTTTGGAAATGAAGTCTTGCCTTTATTAATAAATTATGTATCTCTAAAAATGGCAAAGTTATGACAAAATATTTCCAGTACTTTCCTTTTTTCCCAGCTTTTAGTAACGGGCCTAACACAAGTAGAACTCTGCTCCTAGATGTTTGAGTTGAACAACAGAACTCTGATTTTAGCAGCTGGTTTTCTGTCTGTGCTTAAAAACAGATAGTACTGGTCACAGATAGATAGATAATAATTTTTCATTTGTTTTATTCAGACAGAGATCTTCTGTAGCCCAGGCTGGATTCAAATTTTGTATGTAACTCAGGAGGACCCTGAACTCTTGATCCTTCTGCCTCTACCCTCTACTCCTAAGGGGGAGAATTATAAATGTGTACCAACACATTTGATTGCACAATTTTCTTTCTTTCTTTCTTTCTTTCTTTCTTTCTTTCTTTCTTTCTTTCTTTCTTTCTTTCTTTCTTTCTTTCTTTCCTTCCTTCCTTCCTTCCTTCCTTCCTTCCTTCCTTCCTTTCCTTCCTTCCTTCCTTCCTTCCTTCCTTCCTTCTTTCTTTCTTTCTTTCTTTCTTTCTTTCTTTCTTTCTTTCTTTCTCTCTTCTCTTTGGAGAATCATTTCTTAAAGGCTTTTTACTCTGAGTTGAAAAGGATTTGGGAGGGAATAAAATTCTTTTCTTTTTCTTTTTTTTGGGGGGGGGGGGTTGTTGCTTTTTTTATTAAGGCATTTTTATTAGATGTTTTCTTCATTTACATTTCAAATGCTATCCCCAAAGCCCCTACACCCTCCGCCCACCCTGCTCCCCAACCCACCCACTCCTGTTTCCTGGCCCTGGCATTCTCCTGTACTGGGGCATATGATCTTCTCAATATTTCTGTTTGACTTGTGAGTTAGTTTTTTAAATGCTAATTTGAAAAAGTGACTAAGTATGTGTGTGTATTTCAAAAAATATAGTCACAAAGATATTTACCATAGAGAATAAACATTTTTAAAAAACCTAGACCAAAAAAAAAAAAAAAAGAAGAAAAGAAAAGAAAAAAGCCGGGCGTGGTGGCGCACGCCTTTAATCCCAGCACTCAGGAGGCAGAGGCAGGTGAATTTCTGAGTTCGAGGCCAGCCTGGTCTACAAAATGAGTGCCAGGACAGCCAGGGCTACATAGAGAAACCCTGTCTCGAAAAACCAAAATAAATAAATAAATAAATAAATAAATAAATAAAATTAAAAACCTAAATGTTTTATAGTATTAATAGAATATTACTTATATAAACTGTCAAATATTAATGACACAATCACATAGTCATTAAAATATAAAATACTTTAAAGCATTTTTAATTTATTCTTGACAACTTCCAACATATAAAATCAGTGCATCTTGATCCTGTCTACCCTATTCTCCTAGACATCTCCCAACTCATTGAATAATAATACTTAATGGTAGGAAAGTGTTTTCATTAATTTAGCTTATTTGCCAAGTAGATAAAACTAAATGTTAATAATTATTTCTGAAGGAAAGTATTAGAAATTATTTTTTATTTTGTCTTTGGATTTCTACAATTACTAATTTTCTGGAGAATATATATTAATTTGCAATCACAATTTATTAATATTAAAAGTTATTTTATTAACAGATTTTTTGGGAGTTGCTTGATTTTTGAGAGAGGGTCTCATTATTTCCCAGGCCATCCTGGAGCTCCCTCTGCAGCCTAGGCCTTCTGAATGGCTTAAGTAATAGGAATTATAAGATGGCTTACCTTTCCTGGTTAGAAGCACAGAGTTTAATCATATCTATGTACATAAAATCATATGCACATGCATGCACACATATTCACACACAGTCACACATGTATACACACAAAATAATCATGAGACTTCATTGCTAAAAGCAACCACAGGAATATTTTGGTGAAAATCTAGATTCTCTAGAAATTTGAATTGTAATTTATAAAATCAATTAAGTTTTTGTAAACACTAATGTAAATTATGGCTTCTGTTCTCAAAATGATTTCGGCATTATGTATGGTTTTCTCTGTCCCCTCCCCAAATAAAAAGGAAAATTCTACTTTGCTAAAAAATGATTTCTTAAAGAAAATGGGAAAACTTTCATACTTTGGAGAATAACTCATTCATAATACACTTCAGTACAAATTGAACACATTCCTTAGAATTATCAGCACACTATCACAATGGTAGGATTCTTGTAAGTTGGTATACTCTCTGAATCACGATCAGATAAAAAATGTGAAACTGAAATTGTAGTAGCAATTTTCTCACACGTTAAAAAATAAACATGGAATGAATTTCTGTTTCTGTCTTTGAGGACACCATGTTGTCCCATGTAGATGGCTTTGAAAGAGTTTGAAGTCAATATATTCTTGACCTTTCATAGGCATTTCCTGTGCCTGTAACTATTAAGCAGAATGTTGACTAACAGTGAGGTCCACTGCTTGTGTAGGTGTCCCTTTCATGACTATACTAGCCATGCTAAAACAGCATTGTCTTTCCATAAATGTTTCACTTTAATGCAGGATCATTCTTTATTGTTGCTGCTGTTGCCACTACCTCCTATGTGTCAGGCATTGTCCTAGATGCTAGAATTAGATCTATAATGAGTCAGAGTCTAGCCCTTTAGGAGCTTATAGAATAGAATGTGCTTATAAAAGAGAAAGTGCAGACAATTAGATTATAGCATGGTAAGTACTCCAAGAGGAGAAGCATTAACGGGAGGGAAGAATAGGGAGGAACACTGTAGAACTCACATGGAAGACCTCTTCAGCTCACACACTTCCACTCCACATCACAGCCATGTCTGTGCTGTTACCTCCAAGCCTAGCCACAGATGACTGGACAAGGGATCCACTCTGAACCCAGGTTAGAGGTCTGAGAAACATGATTTAGCTGTACAGATTAAATGAGTGTCTGTAGGAGCAGTTTTGATGCTGAGGTCCTGTTCCCCAATTGGTTCTTGATCTGTAAGTAAAGAAAGCCAAGGGCCAATTATTGAGTGGAAGGGATAGGTGGGACTTCTGGGTTCCTGGAGGTAAGCAGAGAGATGTAAGGGATGAGAGACAGAGTATGGTGAGGCATCTGATGAAGAAAAGTTGACCAGCCTTGTGAGATCTCATAATGGCGTGTCCATACAAGCTGCTCCTATAGGTGGGTGGTCAGGGGTGTTTAGCAGGGGCTAGATGGGACTGAGCCCCTAAACTTTAGGGCAGGTGGGAGAGGCAGAGATAAGAAATTGATAAGGGCACAGTTTTCCAGGCAGGAGATTGTTGTACCCAGCAATTGTGCCAAGAAGGCAAGTTGAAAATGAACAACTGTGTGGTATCTTTTATCTGAGAATTCAAAGGAAGCCAATGGGGACTGGTAGCTCAATCACTTTGGGTAGTGCAAAACTACACACAACAAGTGTCCTTATGTAAAGTCAGCACTGATAGGGTTGAGTCGCTCTATATAATGGGAGAAAAGAAGGCAGACCTGTAGGATTCTACCAGTGCCTGGGACACAGCCCACTACAGCAACTTCTGGTTACAGTGTGGCTCATGAAGGGACCTGATGAGGTGGTGCTGGCTGCAGACAGGAAGCATCTGCTCTGCTGCTGACCTGAAGGTTTTCTACTTTGTTTTAAACAACTTGAAAGAAAGTCTTTTTACCACCAGAGCCAAAGCTTTAGCTTATAGTCACATAGGAAATGGCAACAGCCACAGCTGATGCTTCTGGTGAGAGTTGGAAAGTATAAGCCGATATGCTTATGAGAAAGAGACTAGAAGGGCAAGATTAAAAACACCACTGCATGCTCTCCTGCTAAGATCTACTGTGGCAGGTAGAGAAATGGATCCGCAGTTAAAACACTGGCTGCTCTTCTTGGTGACCCAACTTCTATTCCCAGCTCTCAGCCATCTATAATTCCTATTTCCGGGGATCCAATGACCCCCACAGGCACACAAATGGTACACAGACATATATGCATAGAAAATGTCTATACATATAAAATAATAAAAATAAAAATACTTTAAAAGAACGACTATGGTCCAAGTAGTGTCATAAAGGGGGCCATGGGCATCAGGCCAAAGAACTGGAAGCTGCCTTTTATAGTTTAGAAAGTAATTTCTTTGGCTCTTGATGAAACAGAATCATTGTGAGATTTTAAGAATGGATGGAGTTCGGGGAAAGGATTTGCGGGTAAAATGCATCATTCTGGAGTAGCCTTAAACTGAACCATCATTTTAAAGACCCCAAGACTTAGGAAATAAACCTCTGTCTTAATACAAGGTTGTAAGAGGCCTATGAGGTCCTAGAAGCACTGTTAAGCTTGCTGGATGCCCTTCTTTCAGCATTACAGACAAAGACATTCCTAAGTTATGTTGTATGTTTGATCACTGTATTTAAAGAGCCAAAACAGAACGTTTTTAAATTAGAACTGTCATATTATCCATATCCTTCTATTGCATACATGACTGTCTTAGGGTTTTATTGCTAGGAAAAGACACCATGACGAAGGTAACTCTTACAGTGGCAAACACATAATTGGGGCTGTCTTACAGTTTCAGAGGTTCAGTCCATTATCATCATGGTGGGAAGCATGGCAGTGTGAAGGCAGACTTGGTGCTGGAGAAACCAAGAGTTCTACATCTTGATCTACATGTAGCAGATCTCTTCCACAGGCAGCTGCTTCTGTCCATTGGTTGAGTGCAAATATCTGCATCTAACTCTTTGAGCTGCTTGTTGTATTTTCCAGAGTGTGGTCATGCTAGGTCCCTTTTTGTGAGTGCTCCATAGCCTCAGTAATAGTGTCAGACCTTCAGACCTCTCCTTGAGCTACATCCCACATTTGGCCTATCAGGAGACCTTCTTTTCCTCAGGCTCCTCTCCATTTCCATCCCTGTAATTCTTTCAGACATGAACGATTATGGGTTGGAGTTATGACCCCAGGACAGCCCCTTTCTCCCTCATTTGATGACCTGTGTTCCTGCTGGGCATCAAATGAGTTCTCTCTTCCTACTGTTTGGCATTTCATCTAAGGTTCCTCCCTTTGAGTCCTGAGAATATCTCACCTCCCAGGTCTCTGGTACATTCTGGATGGTCCCTGCACCCTCTTAACCCTCGAGGTTGCCTGTTTCCAATTTTTCTGCTGACCTTAAAGAGTTCAGTCCTTTTCTCTCACCGAATAGCAGATCTGGTTGTCCCCCTGTTCATTTTCCCTCCAGGCCCCTCCTTCCCTCCCCATTTATCATTGCGTTCTTCTTCCTCCCAAGAGGGACCGAGGCATCCTGTCTGGGCACTTCAGCTTGTTGATCTTTTTCAGTTCTATGGACTGTATCTTGGGTATTCTGTACTGCGTGTGTGTGTGTGTGTGTCTAACATCCACTTATTAGTGACTACATACCATGCATGTTCTTTTGGGTCTGAGTTACCTCACTCAGGATGATATTTTCTAGTTCCACCCATTTGCCTGCAAAACTCAGGATGTCCTCATTCTTTTTTTTTTTAATGTATTTTCCTCAATTACATTTCCAATGCTATCCCAAAAGTCCCCCATACTCCCCCCCCCACTTCCCTACCCACCCATTCCCATTCTTTTGGCCCTGGCATTCCCCTGTATTGGGGCATATAAAGTTTGCAAGTCCAATGGGCCTCTCTTTGCAGTGATGGCCGACTAGACCATCTTTCGATACATATGCAGCTAGAGACAAGAGCTCTGGGGTACTGGTTAGTTCATCATGTTGTTCCCCCTATAGGGTTGCAGATCCCTTTAGCTCCTTGGGTACTTTCTCTAGCTCCTCCATTGGGAGCCCTGTGATCCATCCAATAGCTGACTGTGAGCATTCACTTCTGTGTTTGCTAGGACCCGGCATAGTCTCACAAGAGACAGCTATATCTGGGTCCTTTCAGCAAAATCTTGCTAGTGTATGCAATGGTGTCAGCATTTGGAAGCTGATTATGGGATGGATCCCTGGATATGGCAGTCTCTAGATGGTCCATCCTTTCATCACAGCTCCAAACTTTGTCTCTGTAACTCCTTCCATGGGTGTTTTGTTCCCAATTCTAAGAAGGGGCACAATAGCTTAGTAGTATTCCACTGTGGAATGAACCACATTTTCTGTATCCATTCTTCTGTCATGGGACATCTGGGTTGTTTCCAGCTTCTGGCTATCACAAATAAGGCCACTATGAATGTAGTGGAACACATGCCCTGTGGCATGGTGGGCCATCTTTTGGGTATATTCCCAAGAGTGGTATAGCTGGGTCTTCAGGTAAATCTATTTCCAATTTTCTGAGGAACCTCCAGATTGATTTCCAGAGTGGTTGTGCCAGTTTGCAATCCTACCAGCAATGGAGAAGTGTTTCTCTTTCTCCATATACTTTCCAACATGTGTTGTCACCTGTGGTTTTGATCTTAGCCATTCTGATTGGTGTAAGGTGGAATCTCAGGGTCATTTTGATTTGCATTTCTCTGATCATTAAGGACTTTGAACATTTCTTTAGATGCTTTTCAGCCATTCAAGATTCCTCAGTTGTGAAACCTCGGTTTAGTTCTATACCCCCTTTTTGGATTCGTTTGTTTGTCTGTTTGTTTGCTTTTAGTGATTAACTTCTTGAATTCTTTATATATTTTGGATGTTATATCCCCTCTATCAGATGTGGGGTTAGTGAAGATTTTTTTCCCAATCTGTAGGTTGCTGATTTGTCTTATTGACTTTGTCCTTTGCCTTACAGAAGCTTTCCTGTTTCCTGAGGTCACATTTATTATTTCTTGGTCTTAGAGCACAAGCCATTGGAGTTCTGTTTAGGAAATTTCCCCCTGTGCCAATGAGTTCAAGGCTCTTTCCCACTTTCTCTTCTATTAGATTCATTTTATCTGGTTTTATATTGAGGTCTTTGATTCACTTGGAGTTGAGCTTTGTGCAAGTTGACAAATATGGGTCTATTTTCATTTTTCTACATACAGACAACCAGTTAGACCAGCACCATTTATTGAAGATATTTTCCTTTTTCCATTGTATATTTTCCACTTCTTTGTCAGAGATCAAGTGTCCATAAGTGTGTGTGTGTGTTTCTTGGTCTTCAGTTCTATTCTCTTGATCCATATGTCTGTCTCTGTACCAATACCATGCAGTTTTTATCACTTTTGCTGTGTAGTAAAGTTGAGATCAGGGATGGTGATTCCCCCAGCTGTTCTTTTATTGTTGAGAATTGTTTTCACTATTCTGTTTTTTGTTTGTTTGTTTGTTTGTTTTTTGGTTTTGGTTTTTCGAGACAGGGTTTCTCTGTATAGCCCTGGCTGTCCTGGAACTCACTTTGTAGACTAGGCTGGCCTTGAACTCAGAAATCTGCCTGCCTCTGCCTCCCGAGTGCTGGGATTAAAAGTGTGAGCCACCACACCTGGCCCTATTCTGGTTGTTTTTTTTTTTTTTTTTTTTTTTTTTTTTTTTTTTTTTGCTTTTCCAGATGAATTAGAGAATTGTTTTTTACTTGTCTTTGAAAAATTGTGTTAGGATTTTGGTGGGAATTGTACTGAATCTATAGATTGCCTTTGGTAGGATGGCCATTTTTACTATGTTAATTCTGCCGATCCATGAGCATGGGAGATCTTTCCATTTTCTGAGATCGCCTTTGATTTCTTTCCTGAGAGACTTGAAGTAATTGTCATATAGGTCTTTCACTTGTTTGGTTAGAGTTACCTCAAGGTATTTTGCATTGTTTGTGGCTATTATGAAGGGAGTTGTTTCCCTAATTTCTTTCTCAGCCTGTTTATCCTTTGTATAAAGGAAGGCTACTGATTTATTTGAGTTAATTTTATATCCAGTCACTGTTGAAGTTGTTTATCAGCTGGAGAAGTTCTCTGGTAGAGGTTTTGTGGTTGCTTATGTATAGTATCATATCATCTGCAAATAGTGATACCTTTATTTCTTCTTTCCAATTTGTATCCCCTTGATCTCTTTTTGTTGTACTATTGTTCTAGCTAGCATTTTGAGTACTATATTGAATAAATATGGAGAGAGTGGGCATCCTTGTCTTGTCCCTGATTTCGGTGGGATTGCTTTAAGTAAATCTTCATTTAAGACGATATTGGCTGTTGGTTTGCAGTAAATTGCTTTTATCATGGTTAGGTCTGGGCCTTGAATTCCTGATCTCTTCAATACTTTTAAGATAAAAGAGTGTTGCATTTTGTCAAATGCTTTTTCTGTATCTAAGGAGATGATCATGTGATTTTTTTGAGTTTGTTTATATAGTGGATTATGTTAATGGATTTTCATAAATTAAACCAACCTTGCACTCCTGGGATGAAGCCTACTTGATCATAGTGGATGATGGTTTTGATGTGTTCTTGGATTCATTTGCAAGAATTTTATTGAGTATTTTTGCATCTATATTCATAAACAAGATTGGTCTTTAGTTCTCTTTTTTGCTTCGGTCCTTGTGTTTCAGGTATCAGAGTAATACTGACTTCATAGAATGAATTAGTTAGTGTTCCTTTTCTTTCTATTTTATGGAATAGTTTGAGGAAAATTGGTTTCAGGTCTTCTTTGAAGGTCTCATTACACTAAATCCAACTGGCCCTGGGCTTTCTTTGTTTGGGAGGTTTTTAATGACCTTTTTCTATTTCCTTGTGAGATATGGGCCTGTTTAGATAGTTTACCTGCTCTTGATTTAACTTCGTTATGTGGTATCTTTCTAGAAAACCACCCATTTCGTCTAGATTTTCCAGGTTTGTTGACTATAGGCTTTTATAGTAGGCTCTAATGAATTTTTTTTTTTTTAAGATTTATTTATTTATTATATGTAAGTACACTGTAGCTGTCTTCAGATACTCCGGAGGGCGCCAGATCTCGTTACGGATGGTTGTAAGCCACCATGTGGTTGCTGGGATTTGAACTCTGGACCTTTGGAAGAGCAGTCGGGTGCTCTTACCCACTGAGCCATCTCACCAGCCCTCTAATGAATTTTTTAATTTCCTCTATTTCTGTTATTATGACTGCCTTTTCATTTCTGATTTTGTTAATTTGGATACTGCCTCTGGGCCCTTTAGTTAGTTTGACTAGGGGTTTATCTATCCTGTTGATTCTCTCAAAGAACCAGCTTCTGGTTTTGTTGATACTTTGTATTATTTTCTTTGTTTATATTTGTTTGATTTGGGCCCTGAGTTTGACAATTTCCTACCTTCTATTCCTCTTGGGTGAGTTTGCTTCTTTTTGTTCTAGAGCTCTCAGGTGTTCTGTTAAGTTGTTAGTATAAGATCTCTCCAGTTTCTTTACCAGGACACTTAGTGCTATGAACTTTCCTCTTAGCACTGGTTTCATTGTTTCCCAGAAGTTTGGATATGATGTGTCAAGATTTTCATTAAATTTCAGGATGTCCTTAATTTCTTTATTTCTTCCCTGACCAAATTATTATTGAGTAGAGAGTTGTTCAGTTCCTACATGTATGTGGGCTTTCTGTAGTTTTTGATGTTCTTGAAGACCTTAGGCCATGGTGATCTGGTAGAATGCATGGTATTATTTCAATCTTCTTGTATTGGTTGAGGGTTGTTTTGTGACCAATTATATGGTCAATTTTGGAGAAGGTTCCATGAGGTGCTGAGAAGAAGGTGTATTCTTTTGTTTTAGGATGAAATGTTCTGTAGGTATCTGTTAAATCCATTTGTTTCATAACCTCTCTTAGTTTCACTCTTTCTCTGTTTAGTTTCTGTTTCTATGACCTGTCCATTGGTGAGACTGAGGTGTTGAAGGCTCCTACTCTTATTGAGTGAGGTTCAATGTGTGTTTTGAGATTTAGTAAAGTTTCTTTTATGAATGTGGGTGTCCTTGCATTTGGGGCATAGATGTTCAGAATTAAGACTTTCTATTGGTAGAATTTCACCTTGATGAATATGAAGTGCCCTTCATCAAACTTGTTAACTTTTGGTTGAAAGTCTATTTTATTGGTTATCAGGATGGCAACTCTTTTTTTTTTTCCCCCCCTAGGACCATTTGCTTGGAAGACGTTTTTCCATCCTTTTACTCTAAGATAGTGCCTGTCTTTATTATTGAGGTGTATTTCTTGTATACAACAAAATGCTGGATCTTGTTTGCATATCCAGTCTGTTAGCTTATGTCTTTTTATAGGTGAGTTGAGTCCCCTAATATTCAGAGATGCTAAAAACAGATGACTTTTGGTTCCTGATATGTTTGTTTTTGTGGGTGGCTTTATGTGCTTGTAATTCTCTCCTTTTGGCTGTGTTGTGAGATGCTTAATATGTTGTCCTTTGTTGCAGGTATCTTCCTTGTGTGGGCATTTTCCTTCTATGATCCTCTGTAGGGCTGGATTGGTAGATAGATACTGCTTGAATTTGGTTTTGTCCTAGAATATTTTGGTTTCTCCATTTATGTTGATTGAGAGTTTTGTTGGGTATAGTAGCCTGGGCTGGCATTTGTGTTCTCTTAGAGTCTGCATGATCTCTGACCAGGCTCTTCTGGCTTTCATAGTCTCTATTTGAGAAGTCTGGTATAATTCTGACAGGTCTACCTTTGTATGTTACTTGGCCCTTTTCCCTGCAGCTTTAATATTCTTTCTTTGTTCTCTGAGTTTAGTGTTTTGATTATTATGTGACAAGATGATTTACTTTTCTGGTCCAATTTATTTGGTGTTCTATAGACTTCTTGTACCTTTATGGCCATCTCTTTCTTTAGGTTGGGGAATTTTTCTTCTATGATTTTGTTGAAGATATTTTCAATTCCTTTGAGCTGTGAATCTTGCTTCTCCTCTATTCTGATTATTCTTAGATTTGGTCTCTTCATTGTGTCCTTAATGTCCTGGATGCTATGGGCTAGGATTTTTTTTTTTTTTTATGTTTTGAATTGTTTTTGACAGTTGAGTCAATCTCTTCTCCTGTATCTTCTACACTTGAAATTTCTCTCTTCTCTCTTATATTCTGTTAGTGATACTTACATCTGTAATTCCTGACCTCTTTCCTAGGTTTTCCATTTCCAGGTTTGCCTCCATTTGTGTGTGTGTGTGTGTGTGTGTGTGTGTGTATTTTATTTTTGTTTCTACTTCCATTTTTAGGTCTTGGGTCGCTTTATTCAGCTCCTTTCCCTGTTTACCTTTGTTTTCCTGTATTTCTTTCAGTGAGTTATTGATATCCTCCTTAAAGGACTCTATTATCTTCATGAGATAGGATTTTATGTCAGCTTCCTGATTTTCAGGTGTGTTGTTGTATTCAGGACTTGCAATGGTGGGAGAACTGGGTTCTGATAATGCTCATATATATTGGTTTCTGTTGCTTATGATTTTGTGCTTGCCCCTTACCATCTGGACATCCCTGGTATTTGTTAATCTGGGTGACTGTCTGGAGTCTGCCTCTTTTGTTCCTGGGTTGCTTCAGGTCTCCTGGTAGACCTGCAGCCTTGGCTGTAGCAGACCACCTGTGGGGCCTTCCAACTGGCGGCTCTTTTCAGGGCAGAGAAGCTGCTGATCTGTTGCCCTGGCTGCAGTAGATCTCCTGGGAGGCCTTCAGACTGTTGGGTCTTCAGTGGAACAGTCAAGGTGTTGTCCGACTGCTCTGAGTGCAGCTGATCCTCAATTACTCTGCATGCAATGGATCCTCAACTGCTCTGAGTTTAGTGGGTTCTCAAGTGCTCTGAGTTTAGTGGGTCCTCAAATGCTCTGAGTGCATTGGGTCCTCTAGGATGGCTCAAGATATTTTGTCTTTAGTGAAGCAGATCAGCTAAGAGTCTGCCCCAGCAGAAAGGACCAGGCAGAAGGAGTGGAAGAGACTGAAGGGGAGTGGTATTTGGGATGGCAGGGGTTTTGGTGGGTGATGGGTCCTGAGTCTACTGGGCTCGAGCAGCAGTTCTGGGACTCTGGGGGGTGGGGAGGTTCTTACCATCTGCTCTGAGTGAAGCATGTTCTTTAGGATGAATCAGGATATGGTGATTTCACTGGAGCAGACTAGCCAAGAGTCTGCCCCAGCAGAAAGGACTGGACATAAGGGGCAGAAGGGATGAAAGGGGCAAGGGATGAAAGCATACCTTCTAATAGTGCTACTTCCCATGGGGCAAGTATATTCAAACCACCATCATGACCATTTCTGTTTCTGGTTTCATTTCATATATATAGAATTTTTTCTATGGGGAGTTATAAGGCATCAACAAAACTGCAGAATTATAGATTTCTCAGGGACAGTAGGTTTTCTGTGTCTCAGAGGGGGTGAACACATTTGAGGGTACATTTTAGAAGAAAAAAATGTCAAGTTAGAATTAGGCTTTGTGTTTTTAAAAGGCATTTCTTTTTTTTTAATTTATTTTTTTTATTAGGTATTTTCCTCGTTTACATTTTCAATGCTATCCCAAAAGTCCCCCATACCCACCCTCTCAATCCCCTACCCACCCACTCCCCCTTTTTGGCCCTGGGGTTCCCCTGTACTGGGGCATATAAAGTTTGCAAGTCCAATGGGCCTCTCTTTGCAGTGATGGCCGACTAGGCCATCTTTTGATACATATGCAGCTAGAGACAAGAGCTCTGGGGTACTGGTTAGTTCATCATGTTGTTCCACCTATAGGGTTGCAGTTCCCTTTAGCTCTAAAAGGCATTTCTTAAATGTAGAAGAAATATAGTCATCATAGTTTTCCAAAGTTAAAAAGAGTGAGTAAATAAACACAATCAAAGAACAAGAGAAGACAACAGCCTTCATGGGTTTTCCCACGTCCATTGAAGAAAATATGGGAACAGGGAGTTGTTAGAGTCAGTCAAGCTAAAGAAAGAGCAGATCTGGTCACAGTCCAAACATGGAAGCTCACCAGATTTGTGAGAATAGTGACCCCTGCTGGAACCCATGTTATTTTCAACTCTAGAAGTTAAAAGTAGGCTAGTATAAATTATGACTGAGTCTTTTTAAAACCTCATATTTCATTAATTCCTTCAGAATGTCATACTGTGCATTTCCATCATAGTCAGTGCTCCCAGAAACACCCTCAGAGAACATTTGGATTTGGAAGTTGGAATTAGGTTCAGACAACATTTACTATTGCTCTTTCATAAACAGGCTCTACAACTTGCTTTAGATCACATGCTGGACAATAAAAACTCCTGTTCAATCCTTGTGGGTGTTTAATCCAAGAAGATTTTTTTTTGTATCTACAAAATATCTGTAGCACAAAGACTGTAGAGTCCAAGAAAAATCTCTGGAATATACAGTGGTTTTAAAACACACGACTGATCTGGCTGACCACTATTAGCATGACATTTCAATTTCCCAAGCAGTGTTACACCATCCTCAGTTAGGTACTCCTACACCTTACTGGTGATAATGCACTACAAAAAAAAAAAAAAAAAAAAAAGGCTTAAGAGGAAATGACATGACCGGCCGGCCGGCCCCTATCCTGAAGGGCTCCAACCCATTTGCCTCTGTTTCCTGCCTGGTAGCCATTGCTCAGGGGTCACACACCCACAACCCACCAGAGGGATCTCCAGTTTCCTTCAGATAAGCAACATTCTCCTGCTCTACTCCACACACCTGAGTTCCTCACACATGCCGTGGGCAGGGGTTTGTGTGTTTCTCCATTCTGTTGCAGTGCCACAAGGTGAAAGTTTCACAAATCTCCTTCTGCATTGCACTTTTTACATCTTTACAACTGGAATTACAGGGCCAATTGTTTTTGCTTTGTTTTATGGCAGTGAGGACTTCCGTACCATTTTCCCTAAGTATCTCAATATGTGCCTAGCTTCTTTTTCTTTTTTCGTGTGTGTGTGTGTGTGTGTGTGTGTGTGTCTGTGTTGTGTTCAGAGAACACAGAAGTTAACTGTTTTTTTAAATTGTTAAACTGTTTTTTAAAAAAGAATGTTGCTTATGTTTTATAGAAAAGGTGATGTTTTTGTCCTTCAGAAAGCAGAAAAGGCTTAGTAAAGAGGATATGATAGATGTTTGTCATGTTTAGACTCAAAAGGTAACAGAGGTTTCTCTGCTTTCATTATCAAGGTCAGTATGGTCAAGATCAACACCTGAGGCTGCCACTGAGGAAGGCAGCAAGCCTCAGGGTGCATGGCTTTGCCTGACTGCTCATTTGACCTGGCAGACAGATAGATTCTCATAAGTAGAGGTCTGCATTAATGCAATGGCAAGGATTTAACTGGCAAAAGTGAAGAACTTAAAGGCACTTTTGGAAACCAAGTAAAGGAGGTCTGAAGATGAGTTTTAAGATAGACATCTAAGAGTAGGCAGAGTCAGCTGATTTTTGTCTCAGATGAACACTACTGCTAGGCATCATCTGAGAAAGAGACTGTCAGTAATGAAGTAGGCTGTTCCATATGGCCAACCCTTCAGATGCCAGTTAGCTAGTCTCATTAACTACTTACCCTGTGGTTGTACAATTGGTTCATGAACATATATGGGTCTTGGGAAAGCATGTTTGTTATATATGACTTTAGAAAGCATATCACCAAGGCTGATGTGGCTGCTACTGCTGGTGAGTACCCATCTTCAGTAACAACAGAGGCTAGTATGACATCACTATGGTGACATCACTCTCAGGCCTTGCTTGGTACTCAGTGACAGATGGACTGTATTAAAATTGTATCACCAATGTAAGAAAAATTATGAAAGAACGTGTGTTCTTTCCCTGTAATTTCCTCTTGCCCTGCTATCTATGCAGTGACAGCTCTAAGGATGGTGGGACGTCCTAAATAATGCTTTTGACTAAGGGACATCATTTAAGAAAGATCCAGAGGGCCCATCTCATTACTAGAGAAAGACGAAATGGTAATACAGTGGTGGAATGAATTATCTATCATTTACTTATGTTGTCACATGAGATCATGAAGCTGCCCCACAATTATAGTAGACTTGCTTGTACAATTGGTTCATGAACACATATGAGTCTTGGAAAAGCATGCCATCCACTAATTTATCATGTTTTTTTCAAAGCCAAAATACTAATCTAAGAACCAAAATGTAGGAGTTGTTGAGTTCTTTTATTTTAGGTTTTTTTTTTATCCACAAGCTCATGTTTCCAATCCCATGATGCAGTGCTCTTATATCCAAGTGAAGAATAATTCTTCTAAGAAACACCAGAAAAATTCTAGGATGGCCCTTCACCATGTACTCTTTATGCAACTAAAACCAACAATCACTAGCTGATTCTGGTTATACGATGAGAAAAGGGTTGGTACTGGCCTGCAGAAGGAAGAAGGAGACTATGTCTAGAAGCCAAGGGGTTCCCTTGGCTACTGTCAGCCTTCCCATATCAACTGTAAGAGTTATTGGAAGATTGGAGTCAGCCAAGCAGAGTAGAGGTGACTGAGAGTTGAGATACGTCCACAGTGCAGCCCAACTAAAGCATGAGCCAGGGACAGCTGTAGGGAGAATGCCTGTCAGTACTTAGGAGAATGTTGGCAGCATAAGTCGGAGGCAGAAGATGGACTTTGCATCAGGTTGATTAAGAATATGAGAAATTGTTCTCCCGAAGCCCTTTCAAGGCATTATTTATATAGTGACCCCAGTAAGAGGTCAAGTTGCATTCATTCCATATGTATAAAAGCCGAATGTCTTTTCAGAAACACTGATTATTTCTTTCACAATATTTTATGCAATATCAAGGACACTCAGCAAGAAAGTGCCAAAGGTAGAACTCAATGTTCAGTGCTTTTTACAGCTTCAATATTTGAATATTACCATCTCTTTTCTTTTTAAGGCAGGATCTTCCTGTGTAGTCTAGGCTGAATTAGGACTCTCTGTGTATAACAGATTAGCCTACAACTCGTGACAATCCTCCTGTCTCTACCTCCTGAGTGCTAGAAAACAGCTGCACACTACCTACCTAATTAGGAGTTAAAACCACTTACATTTTTTTACATTGATTAATTATATTATTTTATGTGTGGATGTTTTGCCTGCATGTTATCTGTGTACAACATGAGTGTCTGGTGCCTATAGAGGTCAGAAGAGGGTGTTGGATCCTTGGAGCTGGAGTTACTGATGGTTGTGTGTAACCATATGGGTGCTGGGAATTAAACCCAGGTCCTCCAAAAGAGGAAAAATTGCTCTTAACCTAAGTCAACGCTCCAGCATCCTAGAGCCATTTTAAAAATAGTTCATAAGTGACAATTCCAGTTACTTGTCAAAATAAGCAAAGATAACACTCCTGCCAATTTTTCCTTTTGAGAGCAGTACTCTCAAAACAGATAGTACATTCAAGTCACCTGACAGCTTTAAGATCAATTGAGTTCCTCTGGACAATTGCGTTAGACTCTCTGAGGGCAAACCTCTTCTTAAAATTTCCCATTTTGCTTTAATGCACACCTATGGTTGGTGTGATATTTTTTTTAAAAATGTGCATCAGAGTGCAGCCCCTGGGCCTGAAGTTAGGCTCAGCAGCTCTCTGCCTGTGTGAGTCTTCAAGGATAATCCCTTGCTTGAAGAGAGTAGATTATACATGTACTCACAACATGCATAGTTGTGTGATGTACAGCATATGTTATCTACCTTGATTTGGCCATTTTAAAATGTATATTTTCTTTTTTTTTAAATTAATTTATTTCACGTGAGTACATTGTTGCTGTATTCAGACATACCAGAAGAGGTCATCGGATCCCCATTACATATGGTATTGAGCCACCATGTGGTTGCTGGGATTTGAACTCAGGACCTCCAAGAAAAGCAGTCAGTGCTCTTAACCACTGAGCCATCTCTCCAGCCCAAAATAAATCTATTTTTCTTAATGATGTATTAATTTTTATTTCATGTGCATTGTTGTTTTCATGTGTGAGGATGTAGGATACCCCTGGAGCTTGAGTTACAGTTAGTCATGAACTACCAGTGGGTGCTGAGACTTGAACCCAGGCCCTCTGGAAGGGGAGCCAATGCTCTTAACCACTGAGCTGTCTCGCAGACACTATTGCAAATGCCAGCAAGATTTTGCTGAAAGGACCCTGATATAGCTGACTCTTGTGAGGCTATGCCAGTGCCTGGCAAATACAGAAGTGGATGCTCACAGTCATCTATAGGAAGAAACACAGGGCCCCCAATGGAGGAGCTCGAGAAAGTACCCAAGGAGCTGAAGGGGCCTGCAACCCTATAGGTGGAACAACAATATGAACTAATCAGTACCCCAGAGTTTGTGTCTCTAGCTGCATATGTAGCAGAAGATGGCCTAGTTGGACATCATTGGGAAGAGAGGCCCCTTGGTCTTGCAAACTTTATATGCCCCAGTACAGGGGAATGCCAGGGCCAAGAAGTGGGAGTGGGTGGGTAGGGGAGCAGGGTGGGACTTTTGGGATGGCATTTAAAATGTAAATGAAGAAAATATCTAATAAAAAATTTTTAAAAATAAAATAAAATGTATATTTTTAAACCTTATATTGTCTACCATTTATATTTTAATATATATAATATACATAAATATATATAATTTAATTATAAGATACAATATGGGCTTATATGTAAATATAATTATGTGTACAATTTTAACTTGTTAATTAGAGAATAAATTCAGGCAAGACAGTATATAGGAATGTCTTTTATTATATCTGGCATATGATATAAATATAATGGTAGCATTGATACAGATTGCATTAGTAGAGAGAGGCCTAGGGATTCATGAGATCTGACTTTCAATCTTAATCATTTTTTCAGCCTAAACTAAATGTTCTGTGCTTTCATTTCTTAGTATAATGGTTAGAGTAATTCTCATCTCTAACTTATGAGTATTAAACAAACAAACAAAAACAACTTTTTTCCCCCACTGGACTTGACTCTTTTTTTTTTTATTGTTTCTGTCAGCTAAAATGCTAAGAAAACAGCTATGGAGTATTCCTTGAATGTATAAGCATGCTATGGTAGGTATAGGATGTATAGGCTCTGTGCTCATAATAATACATTTTATAGTAGTGTAAATACTACTAATAATTATACATTTTATAGTAGTGTCTATACTTGTCTATACTCTACTGTATTATAGTAAAATACATTTAAGTGTCACAATTTTATGGGTGATCAGGTTCAGAGTGCAGTTGTATTCCTTAGGTCAGTTAGCTAAAGGTAGGTACAGCATCAGGTATCTTCCACCCTTGGGGCGAGGAAGAGCTGCTGCCCGGACCTGACTCCAAGTGTGGACCAGGGTAGCCCTGAGCTCAGGGATGAAAGTAGGCATGCTAGACTTCTTAACATCAAGTCTGGAAGAGCCATTGGCTACCTGCTTCTCAGGGCGATCAGGGCAGTAGTGGGGGGTTGCAATCAGGAGGGAATGCGTCAGCAGTGTTAAAACAAGCATCCCTGCTCCATCTGGAGAGCTAATGCTAAAAATAGGAGCTCTGAACATGGCTCACACCAGGCCCTTGTATAATTATCCGTCTTCACAAGATGTGCCTGGCACATAGGACTGAAGAGCCTGGAGTTGTGCCTGATATACACAAGGTACTCAATAAGTGTTCCTTGAGCTGAACGGCCTGGTGTCCTCTTCCAGGAACACTTCCTTGACTGGAACTGCATGTTGACATTTATTGGGTCTCACCAAGAGCCTGGCCCTGTATATAGCGATCACCTCATCCACTTGGCAAACTTCTGTTCATCCTTCAAGATCTAGCTCAAATGTCACCTGTTCTGTTAAACCTTCTTGACTGGCTCCAGCAAAGTGCCCATGTCTCCTCACTGACAGCTCTTTGCTCAACCGTCAGAAGAAGCCTTACCACACTCAACTTGAGCATATCTGCTTACCAGTCTGTCTCCCACACTGCAATGTGAGGTCATCATGTCTTTATTAATTTTTTTTTGTTAGACTTGGAACTAGCGAAACTATTTTTAAAGCACTCTTATAATTTTGCTGAAAGGACAACTCACATTTAATGCATTTACTCAGGGAACTTTATCCTTATAGACATAAGGTGAGGTCATATTTTTCTATAACCAAGGAAGGATGGTTTTTATGTGACTGAGAACGAATGAATTCTCTGCATTCTCACATGTCAGCTTCACCATCGAGTAGTTTCCAGGAGATGCCTAAGATGCACATACTAGTATCTATTGTGCAACCAAACTCATGTTCTCAGGATATCTTATTTATCAGGCAGCCATGTGCTGGCAGGCCCAACAAGGCTGTAACAAAGCAAACCATGAAGAGCTTTGTGTACTGCATATGCCTGGGGCTCCTTTCCACCAGAGTACTACCACCCCAAATCCAACTAAATTCAGATAATTCAGATGCTGCTCTCCTTACAACAGGGTGCCATCTTAAGAAATCTACCATGAATCAAAAGTAGCATACATCAAAATTATATGTGACACACGCAGCCTACTGAACAGTCTGCCTTAGTAACAGAACCCTGTGGCAAGTTGTTATTTACTTCTGTGACACTGTGACTAACCTGTGACTTGTGGCCACTGTTGCTGCCTAGCACAGCAAGAACATCACACTGCACATTGCTAGCCTGTGCTAGAGTTGATCTTAAATGTGAACTCAAAACTTCATATACTAAGGGTTTGCTTACCAGCCTATCAGGAGGTGGGACATTAGGAACACACTTCGCCAGCTGTTACAGACATTTTGTGTTCCCCTCTCTTCTCTTCCCCTCCCAGTCCTTACCCTATCCTCTTGGCTACCATGAGGTGTAACTTCTTTTTAGAATTGTACAGTTTTGTCCTAAAATTTTCCTTTCCATTTTTCAAATTTCATTTACTGCATTTATCATTCTATATTAGTACCAATAAATTTGCCTGGAGATACTGTGTTATTTCATCGATCCTAACTGTGGAATATGTAGATCATTTCCAGCATGCTCCATTACAAGCTTTGTGGAGATCGTTGAGAGTTTTCAGTATCTGATCAAAGGGTAACTCCTTTTCCCTCCAAAAAAATCGATCTTTCTGGGTTAAAGGTCATGGAAAGTTTAAAATTTAAAGCATCAAGAACTAACCGAAAAGAGGGCTAAGCAAGCTAGGTCCTTGCTCTGAAAGCATGAGGGTCTGAGTTCAGATCCCCAGCACCCAGGTAAAGGCCAAGTGTGCCAGCAAGCTGTCTGAGCCTTAATGCTAGAGAGTGGACACAGACTTCAAGGCTGCTGTGACCTGCCAGTCTAACTGACAGGGTAAGTCCTATGATCCAGGAAGACCCTATAGTAACAAAACAAACAAACAAACAAAGATGTAAAGCAATGTAGGAAAACAACTGACCACAAAGGTGTTGACCTATGACCTTTGCATGTCCACATACCTTGTACACACATGCACACATAGACAAAATGTAAAATGCACACTCCCATCATCTTACTCATTTTTTAATCAATATATGGGGTGATTAACTTATGAGGAAAAAGATATATTTAGTCCACATTTTCTAGAGAGCACATTTCCAGGCAAGATCAGGTGGCCCACGGCTTTGGGCACCTGATAAGACAACTCACCATGTGTAAACATGTGTTCCAACCACAGTACTATGTGGAAATGCATGTTTCAAACCATACAGCATCATATGAAAACATATGTTCCAACCACAGTACCATGTAGAAATGCATGTTCCAAGCCATAGCACCTTGTGAAAAAGTGTGTTCAGATCACAGAGCACCATGTAGAAACGTGAAGTCAGTCCACAGCACTACCTGGACGGGATAGCTCTCTGTTTCTACTCTAACCCTAACACTTCAACGAGAAACTTGTGACCCTGATAATTTCATCTTCTTATTTGACTGTGAGGTTGAACATGTTTTCACAGCTGGATTGACTATTATTTTTGAGAGTGCTGGTTTAAAAGCAAGACAAAAATATACCTTTCCTCCCATTCTCTTCCCCACCCCTTGCTGTGTTGGGATGTTCCAGATCCTCTGTTTGAGGCTGGGTGTGATTAGCTGATACTGTAGTAGCCTTGTTGTTGTAAACCACTAGAACAGGATGTAATATACAAGAAATAACATTTTAAGAAAGTAACCACTATAGCATCATACTGTGGTACCTGGAAGATAGAAAATTAACAAAAACACAGCTGTGGTGTAGGAGCTGTTCCAGAGGCAAAGAGGAATAAACCAGGCAGACTAGTAAGATAGATCTTCTAAAGCAAGGCACTAAAAACCAATGAGATAACCACTAACTCCCACTGTGGGGGAGAGAGTCTGAGAAAGGGAGCTATGTCCACAATAACTGGGCATCTGTGGGGTATGCTAGTGTCCAAAGTAGGCTATACAGAAGTGCAGAGTGACAAACAAAGCAAGACAATATGATGTATAACAGGGAAGAATAGTTGATAATAACTGACAAAACAATTCATAAGTGATACAATATTCAGATGTGGACCACAGCAATAAAACAACACAATTATAAAAATACTTATTATTTTACCAGAAAGCATGAACATGGAAAAGAAAACATGAAAAGTGGATTTTAGAGCAATAGAAATACAGCAGCTGAAATGAGAAACCTCACTTGGTAAGATTTGTATTACTGTCTTAGAACACAGATGTCCCTCAACAGAGGAATGGATACAGACAATGTAGTACATTTACACAATGGAGTACTACTCAGCTATCAAAAACAATGAATTTATGAAATTCTTAGGCAAATGAGTGGATCTGGAGGATATCATCCTGAGTGAGGTAACCTAGTCATAAAAGGACACACATGATATGCACTCACTGATAAGTGGATATTAGCCCAGAAACTTAGAATACCCAAGATACAATTTGCAAAACACATGAAACTCAAGAAGGAAGACTTCATTCCTCTTTAGAATGGGGAACAAAATACCCATGGAGGGAGTTATAGAGACAAAGTTTAGAGCTGAGACAGAAGAAAGGACCATCCAGAGACTGCCCCACCCGGGTATCCATCCCATATACAACCACCAAACCCAGACACTATTGCATATGCCAGAAAGATTTTGTTGACAAGATCCTGATATAGCTATCTTTTTTGAGGCCATGCCAGTGCCCAGAAGTGGATGCTCACAGTCATCTATTGGATGGAACCCCAATGGAGGAGCTAGAGAAAGTACCCAAGGACCTGAAGGGGTCTGCAACCCTATAGGAGGAACAGCAATATGAACTAACTAGTACCCCCAAAGCTCGTGTTTCTAGCTGCATATGTAGCAGAAGATGGCCTAGTCAGCCATCATTGGGAGGAGAGGCCCTTGGTCTTGTGAAGATTATATACCCCAGTACAGGGGAATGCCAGGGCCAGGAAGCAGGAGTGGTTGGGTTGGGGAGCAGGGCAGGGGGGATGTATAGGGAACTTTCGGGATAGCATTTAAAATGTAAGTGAATAAAATATCTAATAAAAATATATAAAAAGATTTGTATTAGTTTCTTATTTCTATGACAATAGAGCTGACAGGATTTATGGAGGAGTGGCAGCATTCCGCATTGAATGAGAAGAGATGGTAACTGGGAGAGTTTGGCTGTGGCAGGAACTTGTGGGAAGTTTGTTCACATCTTTTTAGTTTAGTTTTGTTTTGTTTTCATTTTTTAATTAATTAATTAATTATTTTACACTCCATATTTGATCCGCCCCCCATCCATGCTCTGACTGTTCAACATCCCATATCTCCTCCCCAACACCCTGTCTCCATGTGGATGTCCCTATCCCCTCACTCCACCTGACCTCTAAACTCCCTGGGGCCTTCAGTCTCTTGAGGGTTAGGTGCATCATCTCTGAATGAACACAGACCTGGAAGTCCTCTGCTATATATATGTTGGGGGCCTCATATCAGCTGGTGTATGCCGCCTCTTCGGTGGTCCGGTGTTTGAGAGATATCAGGGTCCAGATTAATTAATTGAGACTGCTGGTCCTCCTACAGAATCACCCTTTTTCTCAGTTTCTTTCAGCCTTCCCTAATTCAGCAACAGGGGTCAGCTGCTTCTGTCCATTGGTTGGATGTGAATATCTGCATCTGACTCTTTGAGAGGCTTGTTGTGTCTTCCAGAGTGCAGTCATGCTTGGTCCCTTTTTGTGAGCACTCCCTAGCCTCAGTAATAGTGTCAGGCTTTGGGACCTCCCCTTGAGCTGGATCCCACTTTAGGCATATCACTAGACCTTCTATTCCTCAGGCTCCTCTCTATTTCCATCCCTGTAATTCTTTCAAACAGGAACAATTATGGGTCAGAGTTGTGACTATGGGATGGCCCCCCTCTACCTCATTTGATTCCCTGTCTTCCTGCTGGAGGTGGGCTGTATAAATTTCCTCTCCCTACTGTTGGGCATTTCATCTAAGGTCCCTCCTTGTGAGTCCTGAGAGTCTCTCACCTCCCAGGTCTCTGGTGATTTCTGGAGGGTCCCCCCAACCTCCTATCTCCCAAGGTTGCCTGTTTCCATTTTTTTTTTCTGCTGACCCTCAGGCTTCAGTTCTTTTCTCAATATCAGTTCAAGTTCCCCTCTCCTCCTCACTGCCCCTCCCCCATCCACTTTCCCTCCCAAGTCTCTCCTTCCCTCCCCACTGAGGCATCCTCACTTGGGCACTTCAGCTTGTTGACCTTTTTCAGTTCTGTGTATTCTTTACTATTTATTTATTTGACTAGCATCTACTTATTAGTGAGTACATACCATGCATGTTCTTTTGGGTCTGAGTTACCTCACTCAGGATGGTATTTTCTAGTTCGATCCATTTGCCTGCAAAACTCAGGATGTCCTTATTCTTTTTTTTTTAATTTTTAATATTTTTATTACATATTTTCCTCAATTACATTTCCAATGTTATCCCAAAAGTCCCCCATAGCGCCCCCCACTTCCCTACCCACCCATTCCCATTCTTTTGGCCCTGGCATTTCCCTATATTGGGGCATATAAAGTTTGCAAGTCCAATGGGCCTCTCTTTCCATTGATGGCCGACTAGACCATCTTTCGATACATATGCAGCTAGAGACAAGAGCTCCGGGGTTCTGGTTAGTACATCATGTTGTTCCAACAATAGGGTTGCAGATCCCTTTAGCTCCTTGGGTACTTTCTCTAGCTTCTCCATTGGGAGCCCTGTGATATATCCAATAGCTGACTGTGAACATCCACTCCTGTGTTTGCTAGGCCCCAGCATCATCTCACAAGAGACAGCTATATTTGGGTCCTTTCAGCAAAATCTTGCTAGTGTATGCAATGGTGTCAGCGTTTAGAAGCTGCTTATGGGATGGATCCCTGGATACGGCAGTCTCTAACTGGTCCATCCTTTCATCACAGCTACGAACTTTGTCTCTGTAACTCCTTCCCTGGGTGTTTTGTTCCCAATTCTAAGAAGGGGCACAGTGTCCACACTTTGGTCTTCATTCTTCTTGAGTTTCATGCGTTTAGCAAATTGTATCTCATATCTTGGGTATCCTAAGTTTTGGGCTAATATCCACTTATCAGTGAATACATATTGTGTGAGTTCTTTTGTGATTGTGTTACTTCACTCAAGATGATGCCCTCCAGGTCCATCCATTTGGCTAGGAATTTCATAAATTCATTCTTTTTAATAGCTGAGTAGTACTCCATTGTGTAAATGTACCATAATTTCTGTATCCATTTCTCTGTTGAGGGACATCTGGGTTCTTTCCAGCTTCTGGCTATTATAAATAGGGCTGCTATGAACATAGTGGAGCATGTGTCCTTTTTACCGGTTGGGACATCTTCTGGATATATGCCCAGGAGAGGTATTGCTGAATCCTCCGGTAGTACTATGTCCAATTTTCTGAGGAACCGCCAAACTGATTTCCAGAGTGGTTGTACAAGCTTGCAATCCCACCAACAATGGAGGAGTGTTCCTCTTTCTCCACATCCTCGCCAGCATCTGCTGTCACCTGAATTTTTGATCTTAGCCATTCTGACTGGTGTGAGGTGGAATCTCAGGGTTGTTTTGATTTGCATTTCCCTGATGATTAAGGATGTTGAACATTTTTTCAGGTGCTTCTCTGCCATTCGGTATTCCTCAGGTGAGAATTCTTTGTTCAGTTCTGGGCCCCATTTTTTAATGGGGTTATTTGACTTTCTGGAGTCCACCTTCTTGAGTTCTTTATATATATTGGATATTAGTCCCTTATCTGATTTAGGATAGGTGAAGATCCATTCCCAATCTGTTGGTGGTTTTTTTGTCTTATTGATGGTGTCTTTAGCCTTGCAGAAGCTTTGCAGTTTCATGAGGTCCCACTTGTCAATTCTCGATCTTACAGCACAAGCCATTACTGTTCTATTCAGGAATTTTTCCCCTGTGCCCATATCTTCAAGGCTTTTCCCCACTTTCTCCTCTATAAGTTTCAGTGTCTCTGGTTTTATGTGAAGTTCCTTGATCCACTTAGACTTGACCTTAGTACAAGGAGATAGGAATGGATCAATTCACATTCTTCTACATGTTAACAACCAGTTGTGCCAGCACCATTTGTTGAAAATGCTGTCTTTCTTCCACTGGATGTTTTTAGCTCCCTTGTCGAAGATCAAGTGACCGTAGGTGTGTGGGTTCATTTCTGGGTCTTCAATTCTATTCCATTGGTCTATTTGTCTGTCACTATACCAGTACCATGCAGTTTTTATCACAATTGCTCTGTAGTAGAGCTTTAGGTCCGGCATGGTGATTCCACCAGAGGTTCTTTTATCCTTGAGAAGAGTTTTTGCTATCCTAGGTTTTTTGTTATTCCAGATGAATTTGCAGATTGCACTTTCTAATTCGTTGAAGAATTGATTTGGAATTTTGATGGGGATTGCATTGAATCTGTAGATTGCTTTTGGCAAGATAGCCATTTTTACAATGTTGATCCTGCCAATCCATGAGCATGGGAGATCTTTCCATCTTCTGAGATCTTCTAGAATTTCTTTCTTCAGAGACTTGAAGTTTTTATTATACAGATCTTTCACTTCCTTAGTTAGAGTCACGCCAAGATATTTTATATTATTTGTGACTATTGAGAAGGGTGTTGTTTCCCTAATTTCTTTCTCAGCCTGTTTATTCTTTGTGTAGAGAAAGGCCATTGATTTGTTTGAGTTAATTTTATATCCAGCTACTTCACCGAAGCTGTTTATCAGGCTTAGGAGTTCTCTGGTGGAATTTTTAGGGTCACTTATATATACTATCATATCATCTGCAAAAAGTGATATTTTGACTTCATCTTTTCCAATTTGTATCCCTTTGATCTCCTTTTGTTGTCGAATTGCTCTGGCTAGGACTTCAAGTACAATGTTGAATAGGTATGGAGAAAGTGGACAGCCTTGTCTAGTCCCTGATTTTAGAGGGATTGCTTCAAGCTTCTCACCATTTACTTTGATGTTGGCTACTGGTTTGCTGTAGATTGCTTTTATCATGTTTAGGTATGGGCCTTGAATTCCTGATCTTTCCAAGACTTTTATCATGAATGGGTGTTGGATCTTGTCAAATGCTTTTTCCGCATCTAACGAGATGACCATGTGGTTTTTGTCTTTGAGTTTGTTTATATACTGGATTACGTTGATGGATTTCCGTATATTGAACCATCCCTGCATCCCTGGGATGAAACCTACTTGGTCAGGATGGATGATTGTTTTGATGTGTTCTTGGATTCGGTTAGCAAGAACTTTATTGAGGATTTTTGCATCAATATTCATAAGGGATATTGGTCTGAAGTTTTCTATCTTTGTTGGGTCTTTTTGTGGTTTAGGTATCAGAGTAATTGTGGCTTCATAGAATGAGTTGGGTAGAGTACCTTCTGTTTCTATTTTGTGGAATAGTTTGTGAAGAACTGGGATTAGATCTTCTTTGAAGGTCTGATAGAACTCTGCACTAAACCCATCTGGTCCTGGGCTTTTTTTAGTTGGGAGACTATTAATGACTGCTTCTATTTCTTTGGGGGATATAGGGCTGTTTAGATCATTAACCTGATCTTGATTCAACTTTGGTACCTGGTATCTGTCTAGGAACTTCTCCATTTCATCCAGGTTCTCCAGTTTTGTTGAGTATAGCCTTTGGTAGAAGGATCTGATGGTGTTTTGGATGTCTTCAGGATCTGTTGTTATGTCTCCTTTTTCATTTCTGATTTTGTTAATTAGGATGCTTTCCCTGTGCCCTCTAGTGAGTCTGGCTAAGGGTTTATCTATCTTGTTGATTTTCTCAAAGAACCAGCTCCTTGATTGGTTGATTCTTTGAATAGTTCTTCTTGTTTCCACTTGGTTGATTTCGCCCCTGAGTTTGATTATTTCCTGCCGTCTACTCCTCTTGGGTGAATTTGCTTCCTTTTGTTCTAGTGCTTTTCGGTATGTTGTCAAGCTGCTAATGTGTGCTCTCTCTAGTTTCCTTTTGGAGGCACTCAGAGCTATGAGTTTTCCTCTTAGAAATGCTTTCATTGCGTCCCATAAGTTTGGGTATGTTGTGGCTTCATTTTCATTGAACTCTAAAAAGTCCTTAATTTCTTTCTTTATTCCTTCCTTGACCAAGGTATCATTGAGAAGAGTGTTGTTCAGTTTCCACGTGAAGGTTGGCTTTCTATTATTTATTTTGTTATTGAAGATCAGCCTTAGTCCATGGTGATCTGATAGGATGCATGGGACAATTTCAATATTTTTGTATCTGTTGAGGCCTGTTTTGTGACCAATTATGTGGTCAATTTTGGTGAAAGTACCATGAGGTGCTGAGAAGAAGGTATATCCTTTTGTTTTAGGATAGAATGTTCTGTAGATATCTGCCAGATCCATTTGATTCATAACTTCTGTTAGTTTCACTGTGTCCCTGTTTAGTTTCTGTTTCCACGATCTGTCCATTGGTGAAAGTGGTGTGTTGAAGTCTCCCACTATTATTGTATGAGGTGCAATGTGTGCTTTGAGATTTACTAAAGTTTCTTTAATGAATGTGGCTGCCTTTGTATTTGGAGCATAGATATTCAGGATTGATAGTTCCTCTTGGAGGATTTTACCTTTGATGAGTATGAAGTGTCCCTCCCTGTCTTTTTTAATGACTTTGGGTTGGAAGTCAATCTTATCAGATATTAGAATGGCTACTCCAGCTTGTTTCTTCATACCATTTGCTTGGAAAATTGTTTTCCAGCCTTTCATTCTGAGGTAGTGTCTATCTTTTTCTCTGAGATGAGTTTCCTGTAAGCAGCAAAATGTTGGGTCTTGTTTGTGTAGCCAGTTTGTTAGTCTATGTCTTTTTATCGGGGAGTTGAGTCCATTGATATTAAGAGATATTAAGGAAAAGTAATTGTTGTTTCCTGTTATTTTTGTTGTTAAAGTTGGCATTCTGTTCTTGTGGCTGTCTTCTTTTCGGTTTGTTGAGGGATTACCTTCTTGTAGTTTTTAGGGCGTGGTTCCTGTCCTTGTATTGGTTTTTTTCTGTTATTATCCTTTGAAGGGCTGGATTCGTGGAGAGATAATGTGTGAATTTGGTTTTGTCGTGGAATACTTTGGTTTCTCCATCTATGTTAATTGAGAGTTTGGCTGGGTATAGTAGCCTGGGCTGGAATTTGTGTTCTTTTAGTGTCTCTATAACATCCGTCCAGGATCTTCTGGCTTTCATAGTCTCTGGTGAAAAATCTGGTGTAATTCTGATAGGCTTGCCTTTATATGTTACTTGGCCTTTTTCTCTTACTGCTTTTAGTATTCTATCTTTATTTAGAGCATTTGTTGTTCTGATTATTATGTGTCGGGAGGTATTTCTTTTCTGGTCCAGTCTATTTGGAGTTCTGTAGGATTCTTGTATGTTCATGGGCATCTCTTTCTTTAGATTTGGGAAGTTTTCTTCTATAATTTTGTTGAAGATGTTTGCTGGTCCTTTGAGTTGAAAATCTTCATTCTCATCCACTCCTATTATCCGTAGGTTTGGTCTTCTCATTGTGTCCTGTATTTCTTGGATGTTTTGAGTTAGGATCTTTTTGCATTTTACATTTTCCTTGATTGTTGTGCCGATGTTCTCTATGGAATCTTTTGCACCTGAGATTCTCTCTTCCATCTCTTGTATTCTGTTGCTGATGCTGGTATCTATGGTTCCAGATTTCTTTCCTAGGGTTTCTATCTCCAGTGTTGCCTCATTTTGGGTTTTCTTTATTGTGTCTACTTCCCTTTTTAGGTCTAGTATGGTTTTGTTCATTTCCATCATCTGTTTGGATGTGTTTTCCTGTTTTTCATTAAGGACTTCTCCCTGTTTGATTAGGTTATCCTGTTTTTCTTTAAGGATTTGTAACTCTTTAGCAGTGTTCTCCTGCAATTCTTTAAGGGATTTTGTGCTTCCTCTTTATTGTCTTCTACCTGTTTACCAGTGTTCCTTTGTATTTCTTTAAGTGTGTTATTAAAGTCCTTCTTGAAGTCCTCTACCATCATCAGGAGATATGCTTTTAGATCCGTGTCTAGCTTTTCCGGTGTGTTGGGGTGCCCTGGACTGGGCGAAGTGGGAGTGCTGGGTTCTGATGATGGTGAGTGGTCTTGGTTTCTGTTAGTAAGATTATTACGTTTACCTTTTGCCATCTGGTAATCTCTGGGGTTAGTTGTTGTCGTTGTCACTGTTTAAAGATTGGAGCAGAAGCTGTGTTCCAATTGGATTGGAGCAGGAGCTGTGTTCCACTCACCAGAAGTCTTAAGATCCTGTGGCAGGTGTTGTGGGTAGCTGGCGAGTGTCAGCCTTACCCTGCGCCCTAGCTACCCTGGTGCTTTTCTGACCGGAAGAGGCTTGTGGCCCTACGTAGGCCGGATTTCTGCCTCCCCAACCAGAGCAGTCTCAGGTCCCGCGTGACTGGACTGGAGCAGAAGCTGTGTTCCACTCACCAGCAGTCTCAAAATCCTGTGGTGGGGGTCGTGGGTAGCTGGCAGGTGTCAGCTGACCCTGCGCTCTAGCTACACCGGTGCTGTTCCGGCCGGATGAGGCCTGTGGCCCTACTCAGGCCGGTTTCTGTTTCCCTAACTAATGCAGTCTCAGGTCCCGCGTGCAATTGGATTGGAGCAGAAGCTGTGTTCCACTCACCAGAAGTCTTAAGATCCTGTGATGGGTGTTGTGGGTAGCTGGCGAGTGTCAGCCGACCCTGCGCCCTAGCTACCCTGGTGCTTTTCTGACTGGAAGAGGCTTGTGGCCCTATGTAGGCCGGATTTCTCTTCCTTATTCTTAATAGCTGAGTAGTATTCCACTGTGTAAATGAATCATATTTTCTATATCGACTTTTCTGTCATGGGGCATCTGAGTTGTTTCCAGCTTCTGGCTATAACAAATAAGGCCACTATGAACATTGTGGAACACGTGCCCCTGTGGCATGGTGGGCCATCTTTTGGGTACATTCCCAAGAGTGGTATAGCTAGGTCTTCAGATAGATCTATTTCCAATTTTCTGAGGAACCTCCAGATTGATTTCCAGAGTGGTTGTACCAATTTGCAATCCCATGAGCAATGGAGAAGTGTTCCTCTTTCTCCACATCCTCTCCAACATGTATTGTCACCTGTGGTTTTGATCTTAGCCATTCTGATTGGTGTAAGGTGGAATCTCAGGGTCATTTTGATTTGCATTTTTCTTACCACTAAGGACTTTGAACGTTTCTTTAGATGCTTCTCAGCCATTCAAGATTCCTCGGTTGTGAAATCTCAGTTTAGTTCTATGCCCCATTTTTTTATTCGGTTGGGTTTTTTAGTAATTAGCTTCTTGAGTTCTTTATATATTTTGGATATTAGCCCTCTATAGGATGTGGGGTTAGTGAAGTTTTTTCCCAATTTGTAGGTTGATGATTTGTCTTATTGACTATGTCCTTTGCCTTACAGAAGCTTTCCAATTTCATGAGGTCCCATATATCAAGTCTTCATCTTATAGCATGAGTCATTAGAGTTCTGTTTAGGAAATTTCCTCCTGTGCCAATGAGTTCAAGGCTCTTTCCCACTTTCTCTTCTATTGGATTCATTTTATCTGGTTTAATGTTGAGGTCCTTGATCCACTTAGACTTGAGCTTTGTGTAAGTTGACAAATATGGGCCCATTTGCATTTTTCTACATACAGACAGCTAGTTAGACCAGCACCATTTATTGAAGATGTTTTCCTTTTTCCATTATATATTTTTGGCTTCTTTGTCAAAAATCAAGTGTCCTTAAGTGTGTGGTTTTCTTTCTGGGTCTTCAGTTCTAATCCATTGATCAGCACGTCTGTTTCTGTACCAAATACCATGCAGTTTTTATCACTATTGCTCTGTAGTAAACTTGAGATCAGGGATGGTGATTCCTCCAGCTCTTCTTTTATTGTTAAGAATTGTTTTCGCTATTTTGGGGTTTTTGCTTTTCCAGATGAATTAGAGAATTGCTCCGTCCATGTCTTTGAAGAATTGTGTTGTGTTTTTGATAGGGATTGCATTGAATCTATAGATTGCATTTGGTAAGATGGCCATTTTTATTATGTTAATTCTGCCAATCCATGAGCATGGGAGATCTCTGTTTTCTGAGATCTTCTTTGATTTCCTTCTTGAGAGACTTGAAGTAATTGTCATACATGTCTTTCACTTGTTTGGTTAGAGTTATCCCAAGATATTTTGTATTGTTCATGGCTATTATGAAGGGAGTTGTTTCCCCAATATCTTTCTCAGCCTGTTTATCCTTTGTATAAAGGAAGGCTACTGATTTATTTGAGTTAATTTTATATCCAGCCACTTTGTTGAAGTTGTTTATCATCTGAACAAGTTCTCTGGTAGAGTTTTTGCAGTTGCTTATGTATACTATCATATCATCTGCAAACAGCGATATCTTTATTTCTTCTTTGCAAATTTGTATCTCTTTTGGTTGTCTTATTGTTCTAGCTAGCACTTTGAGTACTATATTGAATAGATATGGGAAGAGTGGGCATCCTTGTCTTGTCTCTGATTTCAGTGGGAATGCTTCAATTATGTCTCTATTTAAGTTGATATTGGCTGTTGCTTTGCAGTAAATTGCTTTTACCATGTTTAGGTCTGGGTGTTGAATTTGTGATCTCTCCAATACTTTTAAGATAAAGGAGTGTTGTATTTTTGTCAAATGCTTTTTCTGCATCTAAGGAGATGATCATGTGATTTTTTGAGTTTGTTTATATAGTGAATTATGTTAATGGATTTTCATAAATTAAACCAACCTTGCATGCCTGGGATGAAGCCTACTTGATCATGGTGGGTGATGGTTTTGATGTGTTCTTGGATTCAGTTTTCAAGAATTTTATTGAATATTTTTGCATCTATATTCATAGGTGAGATTGGTCTGAAATTTTCTTTTTTGCTTGGTGTCCTTATGTGGTTAGATATCAGGGTTACTGTAACAAACCAGGAAGGAGAGAGCCTGGGCTGGGACTGGGGCTTAATTATCATTGTCAACGGCCTGCCCAAGTCATCCAACTTCAATCATATCAGTTGCTCCAAAATTCTTAAGAGCTTCCCAAACAGTGGTGTCTGTGCAAGGCAAGTATACAAATAAATATGAAATGGAGAATATTTCACATTTGAACCATAATGAGATTAGTGAGAAATAGTAAAGAAACTTTAGTGTACCAAAAGGCATAGCACTGGAAACTATCAAAGGACACAGGAAGAAACGAGTGAAATGTAACAAGGTCAACCCTGTGGTTTGAGATTTTTAAACTGTCTGATGCCATCCTTGGAAAGGATGGAGGGAGAACATGTGTGGGGAAAATGGATAACATCTTTTTCCAAATTTTATATAAATTATACACCTCTAAATCTAGAAAGCTCAATGAATCCCTTAACACAAAAACATGGACATTAGATTATATCATAACAAAAATGCTGAAGGATATTAAAAAGTACTTGCTTAATATGTGAGGCCTTTGGCTCAATCCCTAGCACAAAAGGAAGAAGAAACTTAAAGTAAAAGAAATGCTAAAGCATACTTGTCAGGCCTAAGAGACTGTGATTCTCAACTAGGGACAGTTACTTCCTGGAGAACAATTTCCCATCTTTGAAAACATTTTTGGTAGATTTTTCTTGGCCAGCCACTGTATATGTGTGTGTCCATACATAGGGTTGTACATGTGAGTACAGTGTCCATGGAGCCTAAAGCCAGTATTGGATTCTGTGGATCTGGAGTTGCAGGTGGTTGTGAACTATCCAGTGTGTGCTGGGAACAAACCTTGCATCGTATACAAGAGCAGTATGTGTGTTTAACCACTGAGCCATCTCTCCAGTGTTCAGTTCCAAGACTGAGAGATACTGGGGTTGGGGGTCCACTAAAGAGCATAGAAAATTATAAACATTCTTAACTATGAATAATTTCTAATAGAGATTTGTTCATGCTGAAATAATAATTAATAATATTAATAATGTGATATTGCTATAGACAAAGGGCTATTTGATAATGCTGAAATGTGTATTTAATTCATATTGTGATGATTACTCTTTTCAGCTTGATTAGTTTGAGACATGAGCTTCATGGTTCAAGCTCATAATGGCAGTCCCAGAGATGATTAGATCATGAGGGCTTTGATGGACTCATGACACTTTGGCATTATTTCAAGGCAGTGAAAGGCAGGACATGGGCTTAGGTGGAGGAAGTGATTCTAGGGGGATATGTCAATGAAACTATAAGCCACAATAAATAATTCCTCTCAATAAATTGTCCACTCAGATATTTCGGAGAAAGTTATACAAAAGTAACACCGAGGCATGAAAACATCACCATTAAAGATCTGTGTGCCTGTAGTTGTGGGGCATCAAAATACACAGCATAGATATAAATGAAGTTAAATCTGTCAGAATTGAAAAGGAAAGCAGTTAAATTCATTATGACTGGGAACTTTACCATTCCTCATTGACAATGAGCAGGCTGAGTAGACAGAAAGTCAGCAATGGTTTGTAGACCTTCAACTCACTGGACTTAGTTGACACTTGTGGAACTGTACTGTAAAACCAACAATAGAATACTACAGATGTTCAAGTGCTCATGAGCCATTCGTTAAGCTATACCACGTGCTACACAGTTATTGAAATCATGGCAAAGAAAACCTCAAATTATAAACAAATACATGCTCATGTGATCTGACACCCCAAAACGTACACAATATTTTACAAGATTAAACACAATAAATATTCACATTCTCTTCCATTGTGGCTTTTTTTTTTTTTTTTTTGAGAAAGTGTCTTATGTATCCTAGGCTGGCCTTTGACTTTCTACACAGATCAACATGACTTAAACTCTGGATTCTCCTGCTTCTGACCCCACCCCCCTTTGCATGAATTATAAGTATGTGGCACTATGCAATGCTTAGATTTTTGAGAAACCATGTAAAGTTTATAGCCTAGGCCAGAACTCCCCAGGCTATTCCTCTGTCCTGGTTCCACTTATTGTTATGAACTGACTTTCAGCAACACTCTATCATTTTCTTCTACCTGTTCATTTTTCTGTCAGTACTATGCTATTTTATTTTATTTTTTTTAATATTTTTATTACATATTTTCCTCAGTTACATTTCCAATGCTATCCCAAAAGTCCCCCATAGCGCCCCCCACTTCCCTACCCACTCATTCCCATTCTTTTGGCCCTGGCATTCCCCTATATTGGGGCATATAAAGTTTGCAAGTCCAATGGGCCTCTCTTTCCAGTGATGGCCGACTAGGCCATCTTTCGATACATATGCAGCTAGAGACAAGAGCTCCGGGGTTCTGGTTAGTACATCATGTTGTTCCAACAATAGGGTTGCAGATCCCTTTAGCTCCTTGGGTACTTTCTCTAGCTTCTCCATTGGGAGCCCTGTGATACATCCAATAGCTGACTGTGAACATCCACTCCTGTGTTTGCTAGGCCCCGGCATCGTCTCACAAGAGACAGCTATATTTGGGTCCTTTCAGCAAAATCTTGCTAGTGTATGCAATGGTGTCAGCATTTAGAAGCTGCTTATGGGATGGATCCCTGGATACGGCAGTCTCTAAATGGTCCATCCTTTCATCACAGCTACGACTATGCTATTTTAAATTATAACATCTTGAAAGGTTTTTGCATTCACTAATACTAGACTATTTTATTTGCCAGTATTTACTTATTTATATGGAAATAACTGTTATCTTAAGAAATCTACTGATAAAAAGTAAAAAAGTTTTAAAAAATATTAATACTTTAATTGAAGATTACTTTGCATTTATGGAATAAATAGAATGGCGTTTCTCCAATGTTGACTTTTCTTATCAAGAAAATTGTATGGCTTTTCATTCAGAGCTTGAATTTTCATATTTTCTTCAATATGCAGGCATAGAGGCACATACACATCCTTCATTCTAGTGTTCAGGAGGAGGAGAAATGAGGAACATCATAAATTAAAGGCCAGCCTATGTTTTTCAAAAAACAACAACAAAAACACAAAACAAAACCAAAAAAGCCAAAAATAAAACAAAGCAAACCTGTCTTCACATAGAGGAGTACTCCTTTACCCCGTTGAGCACATGACTCCTAGAGTAGGAAGGTACAGGCATCGCGTCCATCTCTAAGGATGCAGCTGGTCCCAGGTGGAGCAAAGGCACCCCATTTATTAAGAGCTTAGCCCCAGGCAGGGCTCAGAATTTCTCATACAGAGCCTGCGTACTGCCTAGACGAGCTCCTTGAGTGGTCAGCTAGGTTTTGTTTAGTTTTGATTATGTTTTGAAATGGCATCTTTTTCTTTATTGTATTTTCTAGTTAATCCGTCACATCCCATTGTGCTTTGCCTTGTGCGCGATGCCCGCTCACTCTTCTGCTGCTTACAGGCATATGGTTACAACATCTGCACAAAAAGCAAACTTGCCTCTTCCTTTCCTGTATTTCCGACTTTTACTTCATTATTTATGGCTCTTATTGATGCTTCCATAGAAATAAATACTGCTTTTGACTGAGGACATTTTTTAGCATCCTTTTGACTTTAATGAGAATGCCTATGCTGCCTTATTAAGCTCGAGAGTGACATGCCACGTCAAGAAAGCACATTTAGTCCTGTTTATGAAAGGCTTTTTTAAAAATAATGAACAGTGATAATTAGAGGACTCCTATGTAAATTATGCCAAATATACCACAGAAATTCATTAGGATGATTAAGGTTTCTCCTTCCCTGTAGCTTTGTAACGTTATAAGCTATTAATAGGGTTTGAATCCCTAATCATATTTCTATAACTTGAGTGACTAATCTTGTTAATTATGTAGTTCTTTAAATGTTGCAGAGATCTAGTTGTCAAAATTTAAAAATCCAAATCAACATTCCTTTTTGCTTTGGTACAAATTTTCTATATTCATGTTTATTCTTTAATTTGGCTTTCATTTAATTTATAAATCACTAGCTCTTCCCATGTTTCAGAGAGGTGGGGTGCAGCTCAATGAACTAAGTAGATGAGAATGTGTGAATAGATGAATAAATAAAAGGAAATCTCTTTCTCTGATTTTTGGTCACTGGGGTCAACAGTTTTCATGAGATAATTAAAACTCACAGGAGGACCCAGAGAATCCTTAAAGTTGGAGAGGAGGGAGAGGCCTGCACCTGCCTGGCACAGTGTCTCAGTGGGTTTTGTTACTGTGTGAAAGACCCTGAAGCAGAGGTGTCAAGAGCTGGACAGAAGCAGCCCCAGAGGGCATTGCATCAGCCGCTCCCTTCACTGATGCCCAGAGTCCTTCATTTTTATGAAGCAGACACTTTTTGCAGAAAATAACCTTCACTCTTGGGAAATCTCACTTCTGAGTAATAATCAGTATTTTTCCAACCTCCCTGATGCCACAACAATGCTGCTTTAAATCTTTGCTTCTTTAATTTTCACAGAGCTTTACCACATGAAAGTTTCTTAGGGGTCTTATTAAGTTGTTCCTAATTTCATGGACACTGGAAGTGAGCAGTTCGATAATGGATCTGAGTCTGAAATGTGTAGTAGCAGACAGGGACTTTTGACAGACTCCTGATAGGCAGGGACATAGGAAGAGAGGCTTTGGCTGGTAAACAAAGATGATGAACATCCAAGGTGGCTGGGTTCTTCCTCACCCTCCTGACTTGAGACTTGAAATGAAGACCTCCTGGCTTTTCTCAGTGGCTCAATAAGTTCGAGGCAGGGGGTTACACAACAGTTGTGGGCCAATTAGCCATCCTGTCTTCTTCAGATCTGACTAACTCTAACTTAGGAGAGGAAGAGCCTTCACAGACTTAAAAATCCCTAGCCCTCAAGGAGAAGCTGAATTTTGTCTTTCCTAAACCACCTCTACATGATGGAGCATCTTTTCTCTGTGTGCCTGCTGTGTGTGTTTCCTCACCTCTGATAAAAACCTTTCTTCAGACGCCAGTTCAGCCTGCTAGTTTGCTGTGTTCACAATTTCTCATTTATTACCTGCAGTTCTAGAGATATTTCCCCCTCTCTTTTAATTCCTTAACTGGCAGAGAAAAGGAACCCAATCCAGACCCCAAGACAGTAACAGAAGCAACTCTACAGAAGCCTGAAGGTAGCAATACAAGGAGCCTGAAAGATTAATGTTAGTACCAATGCCAGATGGCATGAGGGGACATTACTGCTCTTCTTATTTAGGGAGGAAAAGTTGCCAGGCCAATGGTAAGAAAAACAAGAGCAGTGACCCAAAAGATCAACATGTATCAATGGAACCCTTTTTAAAACACATAAGGACTGACATTCAGAACTTTGTACCACCATGTGGGATAACTGAATGTGTTTGAATTTCTTTTCACTCTGAAGCACTGGCTTCTAGGTACTTTCCACTGTGGCCACAGGAAGAAGCACAGCTTCTGTTGTGCACTGAGTAGAAATCTCACACTGTATTTGTCCGTAGACTGGCTGTGTGACTCCATGCTTCACTCTGCTCAGCATTTCAGGACAGTTTCACGTAGCCCAGGTTCACCTCGACTTTCTGTGCAGCTGGGGAGGACCCTGGGCTCCTGATGCTCCTGTCTCCTTCTTCTAAGTGCTAGGAGTACTACAGTGTGTACCATCATACCTGGCCCCAACCCTCTGTCTAAGGTGTCTGTCCTCGACAGAGTGGGAGTAATCAGGATGAAAATGCAGATTGCAGAAGTCCACGGCTTCCTCTGCTTTGCCTTTTCTTGACATTCTACTGAAGTGGAAACTTCTAGTTTCTTTGGAAAGTTAGTGATGTCAAACAATGCTTTGCTGGTGCACAAAGGTGAAAGGATGTGTTGCTATAGCAAACATGTGAAAGGACGTATGATGTTCAGAATGAGTATAAATGCAACCCCACAGACAGTGGGAGCTTGAGCATTAATTTGCCTTCTTCCACCTTGCTATTCTTTTTGTTAAACAATTTTTAACAAAAATTTTCTTTATTTACATTTCAAATGTTATCCCTTTTCCTGGTTTCCCCTCTGAAAACCCCCTATAACCTCCCCCCTCCGCCTGCTCACCAACCCACCCACTCCTGCTTCCTGGCCCAAGCATTCCCCTATACTAAGGCATAGAGCCTTCACAGGACCAAGGGCCTCTCTTCCCATTGATGACCGACTAGGCCATCCTCTGCTACATATGCAGCTAGAGCCGTGAATCTCACCATGTGTTTTCTTTGGTTGGTGGTTTAGTCCCAGGGAGTCCTGGGGGTACTGGTTGGTTCATATTGTTGTTCCTCCTATGGGGCTGCAAACCCCTTCAGCTCCTTAGGTACTTTCTCTATGTCCTTCATTGGGGACCCTGTGCTCAATCCAATGGATGGCTGTGAACATCCACTTCTGAATTTGTTAGGCACTGGCATAGCCTCTCAGGAGACAGCTATATCAGGCTCCTGTCAGCAAGCTCTTGTTGGCATCCACAATAGTGTCTGGGTTTGGTGGTTTGTATATGGGATAGATCCCTAGGTGGGGCAGTCTATGGATGTTCATTCCTTCAGTCTCTGCTCCACACTTTGTCTCTGTAACTCCTTCCATGGATATTTTGTTCCCCCTTCTAAGAAGGATTGAATTATCCACACTTTGGTCTTCTTTCTTGAGTTTCATGTGTTTTGCAAATTGTGTCTTAGATATTCTGAGCTTCTGGGCTAATATCCACTTATCAGTGAGTGCATACTATGTGTGTTCTTTTGTGATCAGGTTACCTCACTCAGGATGATATCCTCTAGAACCATCCATTTGTCTAAGAATTTCATAAATTCGTTGTTTTTAGTAGCTGCGTAGTACTCCATTGTGTAAATGTACATTTTCTCTATCCATTCCTCTGTTGAGAGACATCTGGGTTCTTTCCAGCTTCTGGCTATTATAAATGGACACCTTGCTATTCTTTACTAACAGCACGCATGTATTGATTCTCCTTACATTGTGTTGCTGAACTTCGCTTGCGGTGACACTTTTTTTTTTTTTTTTTTCTTTTCAGCAGTCTAAGGCTGGTTGGCAAGCCTTGCAGTTTCTTCTGGATTGAACTGCCCTGCTGGTTCATGTGTGATGTCTGCCAAGAGGACTGGTCTACTGCTGCTGATTTGTATTTGGTGTTTGGTACTGCTGATATCCTGACAAGAATGATAGGACTTGCCCCAAAAGAGCTATTTCTAAACAAGTCTACTTTGCCCATGTTCTAATAACTTTTCTTTCCCACTACCTCTGGTGGGTGGTGGGCTAGAAGAGAGGTTGAGTCCTTATTAAAGTAGGTTGGAAAAAAATTTATGCTTACACTGTACATATCTTAATTTCAGACAGACTTTCAAATTTATTTGCATAATACTTTTGCCTTTTAAATCTTTTATTTTTCACAGTGTCAGTATATAATTTTTCTTTCCTAATTTAGAATATTTTTTCCTTCCTTATAGTAGTTACTTAAGCAAGGAGTTCTATGTGAAATACCACAGCTTTTCCTTATCAGACCCATTACTCCTCTATAACTGACTTACTAGATAATCTTCTCTCTCCTAAGTTTAGTATGTAATCTACCCCACATTTTTAGGTAACTTCTAGATCCCTTTCACACTATCTTCTCTGGATACACATTTGAAGCTAAGCTATCTGTTGACACAATGGCATTTTATTCTATGGGTTTCAGTTTGTAACATTTTATTCTTTTGGCATTTTGTAGGATTCATTTTGTTTTTTCTCTGTAGCAAAGATCTTATATTTTCAAGCAGGAGATGAAATACTAGTTCTATTTTGGTCATTCACCCTTGATTCACCATGCTGAATTTAGAGACTATGGTCTCAGCCATATGGATCCACCAAGGGGTTTTATAGGTCAATATTTATTCAACTTTAGTGAATACTTTCACAGGGTTTGTTTACCATAACAAGGGAATAGAGCTCACTGTTTATCCTGCTCATCAATGGCACTGACTTCACTGGTCAAATAGACTTCATCCTTGCTAACTTCCCTGAAGAGAACTCCTCTGTTGTTAGCCTTTAGTTGATTATATTTTCTACTTGTAGTTTTGCAGTTTTTCTTATTTATATTTTGACACGAAATGCTTGACAATATTAGAAAGGAGCATACCCCCTGCAGATTGTTTCCTCTTATAGCAATATGTCTTCCTCTGTCTTCTTTGTATCATTTGTCTCAAGTTGAATTCTGTCTGTGACTAGTGCCAGGATCACAGTTTTCTTTCTGCTATAATTTACCTGCTGTGCCCTTTTCACTTTTCCGTCTGCTTTCCTGACCATCTTGTTTGTATATTCCCCCCCTTTTTTTTGTATATCACATGTGCCAATCCTACATGCTACCAAAATTTAACTTCTAAAATCTTCACTGTTACAAACATTTATAATATAAGCAAATATTAGCAATAGAGTGGTATTGACAACTAGTAGTATTATTATATAGTGACACTTTGATATTTAATATTTATGAAGGTCCTACTCTATGCCAGGCACTGAATTATCATCTCATTTAGCCTTCACAACCTTGTCAATATTTCCATTTTGCATATGTGAAACTAATGATTAACAACTTTTTCCCAACTCAGAGAATTTTAAGAGGCTGACTGGACAAAAGTCATTATCCATGGGGCTCGAATTGGGAGGCTTTATAATCCAGTTTCCAATCTCTCTTTCATTCACTGCCCACTCCCAAATCATATCAACCACAGCTAATTTGGCATGCTGCAGTTCTCAAAGTTCCCAGCAGAGGGTAGAATGTCCATGTGAAATCTATATGCTGGTAGCTATTGTAACCTCAATTCAGAATTCTTTACATATGTTAAAACTAGATGAAATGCCCTACAGTGAGGAGAGGGAACTTGTAGAGTCCACCTCCAATAGAAAGACAGGGCATTAAGTGGAGGGACGGGGTTGCGATACCATAGTTAAAAACTCTGACCCAGAATTTTTCTTGTCTGAAAGAAATGCAGGAACAAAAATGGAGATGAACCTGAGGAAAAGGTCCAGTGACAAGTCCAACTTGGGATCCAGCTCAGGGGGAGGCCCCAAGGCCTGACACTGTTACTAATGCTATGGTGTGCTTACAAACAGGGGCCTAGCATGGCTGCCCAACAAGCAGCTGAAAGAGTCAGATGCAGATGTTTACACCCAACCAACGGACAGAAGCTCATGACTCCTGTGGATGAATTAGGGAAAAGCTAGAAGAAGCTGAGGAGGAGAGCAACCGTATAGGGAGACCAGCAATCTCAACTAACCTGGTCCTCCGGGTCCCTCAGACACTGAGCCACCAACCTCACAGCATACACCAGCTGATATGAAGGCCCCAACACATATACAGCAGAAGACTGTCGGGTCTGGACTCAGACAGAGAAGATGCAAGTAACCCTCAAGAGACTTGGGTCTCAGGGAGTGGGGAGGTCTGATGGGGAGGGGGCATCCCCTTGGAGATGAGGCAGGGGAGGAGGTGTGAGATGTGGAACAGTCGAAGGCTGAACTGGGAAGTCTGTACTGTAAAAAAAAAAATTAAAATGTAATTTAAAAATACAATGGCTGTCCCCTGGGCTGGCGAGAAAATCAAAGAGAGTTCTTTCAGGTTAAAATTATTGAAGTGACAGGTGCACTAATCTTAAGTTTTAAAACTATAATAGCTATAATTTTAAATATTGAAAAATGAGCTTATAATGATGTTCTAGAATACAAAAGCTGACTTTCCCTCACCTCAGTATCTGAGCAAGTAGGCTTCCAAAGTATCTTTGGTCAGTAGATACTATGTTTCTTTTCCTAATTGCCTCGGCAAGCCATTGGGTCTTAGTTAGAGCCTTGATCTGGGTCCAGGAACACATATCATCCTGTGTCATTAACCTGGGAAATTGAGCATTGGCATCATTCACTAATTCTAGAATATTTAAAAATCTTAACAGAAAGAAGTTCTTGGAAGGAATTTGAGGAGATGGGTAGAACAAGAAGGGGTGTATGGGAAGAGTTGGAGGGAATAAAAGGGAAAGAGGAAAATCATGTAATTATGTTTTAATTTAAAACATAAAATATTATTTGAAAACACTTAGTTGTAGAAACATATTCTGTTATTAGGTCAATGGGATCAAGCATTTCTAAGAATAAAACTTTAAGATCAGAAGCATTATCAAGACTTAATCCTTAATAAGAGTAAGGGCCAAGTTGTCTTCACCAATTCTATCTTTGTCAGCTGCTCTCTATACCATGTGTTTGTTCTAAAGCAGATTAGGGTATCACTGAGCAAACTGGTCATCAAATACAATAAAAACAAACTTAGGATACTCAGTTTTCATTTCCAGACTTTTGAAGTTTATCTTTATTCAGTTTTAGACAGAAAATGTACAGCTCCAGGTGTAAATTCATGCTTTCTTGACCCAGGGAAATAGGGAACAGTCATATAGAGATTACAGCAACAAGGGGGGCATGCAAGTTTGAGGTCAAATAAAGCCTGCTTTTGTTTATGTGAGGCAATTTCAAATATTCTTGCATGCCATCTCACCCCCTGTAAGTCAATATAAACAAACATATTAAGTCCAATAAAAAAAAGTTAAATAAATGAGCCATAGATTTTAGTCATGCACAAGTCATGACCTTAGGACAAAGATGTTAGAGGGTTTTGGACAGAATTAAAACATTCTTTGAAAGCTGGTTAAAGTGTCACATGCTTGTGATCCAAGCAATGGGGCAGTGGAGACAGAAAGAGTTAGCACCTCATCTGGGTTGCAATATAAGTTGTAGTCCAACTTAATTTGAATAATAAGACCCTATCTTTTTTTTATTTTAAAGAAATATTGCTTGAGCCACCCATTTAGGCTTGAGTAACGCAAATGCTCTTTTTAAGGTGAAAAGAGGAGGGAGTTGTGAATAGCGTGCAAAAATCACCTTCTCTGGCATCAAATGGCACTGGATGTCAGCTTGAGGACAGTCAAAACCTCAACTGTGAGCGTTGACTTTATAGGCACAGTGGAAAGCAGGCAGTAAAGGGCCAGACACTAAGTGGTTTTATAGTTAATCAAAAATCTACTTAGAGATCTAAATTGGATGAAATTACTTATGGAACTTACTGGAGGATACGAGGGAAAGGGAGAGGGGAGGGGAGAGGAGAACAGATTTGGGGGAACAAATTGGTTGCTGGTTCATTTCTGCTTGGAAACCTAAGTCTCCTAGGCTCAAGCCCTAAGTTTGGAATGGGAGTGCTCTTTCCTACTGGTATGAGGAGATATTAGGGAGGAAAAGATCACTTAAAAAGGCAATACTTTATTTAAAAGAGACAACTACCTCAGGTGATCGATTTGTAGTTTGAAATAAATATATATGTGCAAGTTAGGGGACGGACAATCTAACTCACAGCCACAGTCACCGGGGCAACTGCTGGATGTATGAAAGTCATGAACAACTGATATCACTTGGAGAAGCCCCTACTATTTAAGAAGATATTTGCTCACCCATTAATTCATTAATCAGTCAACAGTACCATTTAATTATATGTCAGGTACTAGACTAAAAGAGAGCAAGACCCCATTTCTTACTGAGCCCCAATGTACTTGGGAAACAAAGACAAGTCAGGAAAGAAACAGACACGTGAGACCTTGCCCGAAGGGACACAGTCCACAATGCAGCATTGTCTTTGAGTCTAGTCTTTTTTCTTCTTCTAGTGGTGAAAAGGATGAATTTGTCATCTCTTATGAAGCACTACACTGGAAGACCCTTGTCTTACTAGTATATACTGGCTGTACAAAGTAATGGGTCTTATTACAATGATTTCACCCTTCCACCCCACACACACCATACTCACCCTTTCTTGACCTTCATTTGAATCCTGAATCCTCCTGGACAGCTCTCAAGTGCCCCTTTCAACAGTATAAATATCTTACTTTCGAGTGACCAACAGACCATCCACAGGAAATCCTTTAGAATTACTCAGTCTTCCTGCCAGTGTCCACTAGATTGCCTACACTTTTGCTGTTGGCAATTCTACCACCTTAGTGTTTCTGTTCCAGCTGTACAATTAAATAGCTATAGCTTCTAAAGAGAGCCACATTTGATAAGAAATTGAAAGCCAAGGATTTGGGGAGGAGGCATAGCTGATAGGAATGGATTCAATTACACTAGCATAAACTTTAGGGCTCTGTGCTCTAGTATAGTCTAGGCAACTTTAGGTGGTTCTGAAAGCATGCCCAGAGAGCCTGTGATTAAAAACCACACTCTGAAATTCTACCATCGTTTTCTCTTTCCCCATGATTATTTCTTCTTTGTATAATGGAGTTCTCCAGAGGATCCATGTCTCAAGATAATGTCGTTCTTATGGTTGTAAAGGGGACTTCAGAGGTGGGAGAGAGCAGGAAATAAGATAGGGAAGGGCTATGGAGGGTCATATGTGATGAAAGTGCCCGGAGAAGGGGAATTGTCATGAAACCTATTACTTTGTACAACTAATACACAACAGTTGAAAAAATAGAAGGGGTTAAAGAGATGGAACACTGATTCAGAGCACTTACTGGACCTAGGTTCAGTTCCCAGCACCCACAGCAGGCAGCTCATAACTACACATAATTCCAGTTTCAGGGGATCTAACACCCTCTGAATTCAGTATTGCTTGCACATAATGTATATAAACACATTCTCCTCTCCCTTTCCCCCTCCCCCTCCCTCTCCCTCCTCCTCCCTTTCCTCCTCTCCCTCTCTCTCCTTCTCTCCCTCTTCACTGCCCTCTCCCCCTCCTCCTCTCCCTCCCCCTCCCCTATCTCTCTCACATACAAATACATATCTACAAAATAATTATAAATGAATATTAGAAAAATATTAAAAACCTGTGAGCAAATGCAATGTGTGTGTGTGCCTATGCCTCTACACTAAGATTTTCAAGTTTTGACTTACATTAAATATTTATGGAGGCTGGAGAGATGACTCAGCAGTTAGGAGCTGTTGTTCCAAAGAACCTGGTTCAGTTCTCAGCATATAAATGACAGCTTACAACTATCTACAACTCCAGTTCCAGGAGATCTGACACTCTCACACAGGTGTACATACAGGCAAAACACCAACACATAAAATAAAAATAAATAGAAAATATTGATCAATATGATCTGTTCATACAAAAGATTTGTGGGAACTGTAATAATTTCAAGAGTGTAAATACACTGAAAATGAGAAGTTTTAAGGATCTATAACTTAGGGGATAAATCTTAGTTGAAACGACATTCATACCTCCTCAAATTTTATATGAAAAAACTAGACCACAGGGTTCATGAAAAGTGACTGTATTTGGTTCAGTGTTTTATTTTCATAATCAAACATTAGTGCCACAGACATCATAGACATTCAAATATTTCATAAAATGATAAATTTATGTATCAAAAGATATATTCATAAGTAGAGGCTTTGCTAATTGATTTATTTGATTACATTAAGTACCAGTTACAAATGCAAAGCTCCTGTCTTCTATTCCTTTCATACCCTAGTTCAACATTTTTGGTTAATTTTTGGCTCATAACCTATGAAAAGCATGGATAATCAGCTGTCTTCCGAATTGGGATCCTACTTTGTTATTCTCTGGCAAGTCTGAGCACTCTGCAGGTTTTGTTTTGGCAGTAAGAATAACCATTCTAGAGCACTACTAAACAGTATCTAAAGGAAATGCTGAGCGACAAGATAAACTATAACCTGCTGGGTGTTTCCCCAAAATAGTTGAATTCTTCATGAAGCACTCTAATGCAAATTCCTAACCTCCTCTCCCTCTGTTTTTGAACCACATCATTAAAGTTCTTGCAGTGTAGTAGTTCCCTGAATCTGGAAAGAATAAAATCACAAATTCTTTTGATAAATATATTTTTATACTCTCCAATGTGTCATGAGACAATCAATCTATGGGATTTTGAATAGAGGTTAGAAAGTATGCTTGCTGTCTCACTAATGAGTACAAAAATGCCAGCCCACAATAGTCCACCAATACAAAGACTAATATAAGCCCTGATGGCCATGGCTTGCATCCCACCTTCTGACCCAGTGAGAAACTCTTTTCAAAGATGGTGAGCAACACAAGGGCAACAAGCTGGAAGACCAAGTTCTTCTGGGCAAGTGGAAGAAACTCTCTTCACTCATCCAAAAGTTATCCCAGCCTGACTCCATTTTGAAAGCTGCCTCCATTCTCAGGGCACAGTAAGGAGTCCTCTGTGTCACTAGGCCTTGGGAAGCTGGCAATTGTTACCATTAGAGAAGGAACAGTTGTTCTTGAAACTGACTAAATACTTCTTAACCCATACACTTAAGGAGTGAGTGAAGTATCAGAAAGTTTAATTAGGTACAATCAGTGATGGCCACTAATGGTCTAAAGGCCTCGCCAGCACAGAATTCATGAATGCTGATGGCTACACAAGGTGGGAGAGAACATGCAGGGTGAGGTGAGCTATAGGTGTGTGTGTGTGTGTGTTGTGTATGTGTGTGTGTGTGTGTTGGGTGTGTGTGTGTTGGGTGTGTGTGTGTTGGGTGTGTGTGTTGGGTGTGTGTGTGTTGGGTGTGTGTGTGTGTTTCTGTGGAAAGGTGCCACAGTCAACAGATCGTGTTCATTCGTTACCATTAGTGTCCCAGACAGAAGCTACAAGCTCAGGCCTGAAGAGCTTGTCTAATGTGTGTGTTTTCTCCTGAGGAATGGTTTCCCTCCTTCCATGAGACGTAGCAGAGCATTCTAAAAATATGGTTGTAAATTATAACGCAAAAGCTGTTGCTGCTTTAAGCCTTTTTAAGTCCTAAGTCACATGGAGTTCTATGTCCTCAAAATGTTGCTCAGCCTCTACCCTGTCTACCTGGATGATTTTTTCTCTCAAACTGAGAGTCTGTAAACAATTAAGCATTAAGTACACCACACCCTGACCCCAGCGAGCTCCATTCTCCATTCTCCCCTGTGCTTACAAGAAGCTGCCCTGGAGTTTCAGTGCTATTATCAGAAAGCAGCAGACAGCACGGGTAAATACCATGTTATTTACCAAGTAAATAACATGGTAATAAATAGGCAAAATAAAATAAACAAACAAGCAAATAAATAAAGGGCATTTGTTCATAAAGTCAGAGCTGAATGAATGGCTCAGGCCTTAAACTGCCCTGCCCAGGCTCAGTGCGGAATCTATGTAGCTGGCAAAAGCCTCTGTCGTCATTATTATTATTTTGCTGGCAATCTGAAACATGTAGGTGAGCTCACTTCCTAGGCCTAGTGAGATGTCCTGAAGGATGCTAATCCCTTGCCTTAATCTGAAGCACTTGAGGATAATTTGAAGTAAAAGGCTTCAAACAAAGAGCAAGCCCTTCTGCTTCAAGTATTAATTACCTATGAAAGGGACTACATTTAGCTATTTATATTGCTAAATTATATGCCTCAAACCCCTTTAGTTGAGAAACTAAAGATAAGAGAAATTAAGTACTGTGCCGTCTTTGTCATCAACTTAGAAGAGGCAAAATTGAGATTTGAACTCAGGTTTATTTGACTCTCCAGTTTGAGCTCACAATGACAGTACAGGCTAAAAAAAAATCACAGGATCAATTTCCTCTGAGGTATATAGCAGCATGTGTTATGGTAATTATAACATCACAAAAAATTCTATGCAGAAAAATGAATTTTCCAGACAAATATGACGTTATAGGCCTGCTCTAATATTGTCTTGTATAAAGAGGACCAGAACACCTCAGGGTATCTGGTTTGTGTCTGGTTTTCCTTAATCTTTAATGATGGGCAAATCTAGTACATTATGGAAGCTCACTATTTTTTTTCCTCAAGAGATATAGATGCCTCTTAAAAATTTGATGAAAATGCATTAACTTTTCAAGCTACTGAGCTGCATTTTAGTTCACTGAGGCAGTAAATTGGGTGTATACTGTGCAGGAACAGTGGTGACCTAAAAATAAATATTTGATACAAGCCACCATATTCTCTTGGGGTGTGTGTAGGGGGAGTAATGAATTAAAATTCTAAAGACTCCTCAGCTTCCCAAACAGGAGGAGGAATTCTGTGGCCTGGAAGCATCCTCTGTCCCTGCTGCTGTGTTTGTTCAGCTCTTTAAGAGTTCACCCCATTCGATCTTGTGGCTCCTAAAGCCAAGGGTGAAAGTTTGATCCTTGCAGAGGCCACTTAAATTTAGAGAACAAAAAGCACCATTCTCTGCCCTAGACTCTACCCCAGATCCCTGCCAGGTGTCTGCCCTCTGGTCAAAATGAGACAGTATGGGAACGCAACAAAGGACACCTCTCTACATGCGACTTGCTCTTTGTGTGCTCACGTGACCTGACATCATTCACAGAGAACACAGATTGCACTTTACTGTCAGCCCTGGAAGTCTGAGTCAAACTGAAATAATGCTCCAGTGCTACTTACAAAAATCCATTATCTACTCGGCCTAAGTACAGAGACTGGCCTCCTCGCTGACAAGATTCTGTTGGCAATCACAAAAAAAAAAAAAAAAAAAAAAAAAGCAACACTCAGTCTTTAGTCTGTATCTCTGTAATAGAAAATAGCAATACTTATAAGCTGAAATCAAGCACAGGTTTTATGTTAGTCAAAGACATTAAGCTATCAAAAGTAAACCCATGTACACAGAAACGTCACAGGACTGGTTTGTAATATGTCCTGACAAATAAGCCATGAAAACAAGCTTCTCAAATTACTGATGCAACTTTTTTAGCAGGGTCACAAACTCAGCTTTCTTTAAATTAAGTCAGCTCTTCCTAATTTTTACTTCTCTAATTACCCAGCACTTAACGCATATTTTTTTTACCTCAAATATTTGTTTTAATAACAAAACAGCACTCCAAGTCTTAAAGGATTAACATTTTCTATTTTAAACACAAAATCTAAATTAAAAATTACTAACTTAAATGATAGCAAGAGTTTTACAGAGATTAATAAGCTTTAAGTACAGTTTATATTAGTACACAGACTTCAATTTATCAAATGTCACATATATCTTTCATGATTTAGGGATTTATTTCATTTATGAAGTAGTCAAATGAATCAGCTTGCCCTCGACTGTAACAAAATACTGCTTGGTGACTTGTGACAGACAGGGTTTTAACCTCTGACAGCGAGATTCATTGTGGAGCAGGAGCCAATCATAGATCCTGACGACACTTGTCTCCTCTAAGTTGGAATATAAAAAGCCACTTGGAATACAGTATACAGGATTCACTGGCGTGGCAGGTTGTCTCTCGGACGGTACATGCACTAATATTTCACTTGGCATTACTCAAAAGCAAAAAGGAGAAATAAGAACAAGGAAAAAAAGATTGTGCTGATTTTAAAATGATGCAAAAACTGCACATGTATGTTTATATTTACCTGTTTATGCTGATTGCTGCTGGCCCAGTGGATCTAAATGAGGGCAGTGAGAGAGAAGAAAATGTGGAAAAAGAGGGGCTGTGTAATGCATGTGTGTGGAGACAAAACACGAGGTACTCCAGAATAGAAGCCATAAAAATTCAAATCCTCAGTAAACTGCGCCTGGAAACAGCTCCTAACATCAGCAAAGATGCTATAAGACAACTTCTGCCAAGAGCGCCTCCGCTCCGGGAACTGATCGATCAGTACGACGTCCAGAGGGATGACAGCAGTGATGGCTCTTTGGAAGATGATGATTATCACGCTACCACGGAAACAATCATTACTATGCCTACAGAGTGTAAGTATCTGTTAAAGTATATCAACAGTTCTGCTGACTGCTGTCCTAGTGCTTATGAGAAACAGGTCTACTTTCAGGCTTTTAACAAGCTGCTGGCTTAGATGTAAGTAGGAGAGAAAGGAGGTTTTTTTTTTCCCCAAGATTTCCTGAGAAACATACCGACAATTAAATCTGTCTTGCTGGTTTCCTGGCAGTGCCAAATAGCTCAAAGTTAATATGCTGGCTCAGCTTTAATAGTATTTAATTTTATGCGGAAAATGTAGAATGCTTGTGTGTTCAGAGTCTCACACTATAATGTAAGAACTGTGCGATTCTATAGGCAGTGTTAAAGCATGAGAAATTTACAATTATATTTGTCTAAAATGTGCACTAGTTCCCCCTGACTCACACTAAAGAGAGATCTCTGCTGGATGTTTATTTGAACTCTGTTCCACAGTTAGAGTGCTTTCTGTTATTTAAAACTGTCAGTCTCAGAGCTTCTATGCTCTTTACAAGCTAGAATATTAATTGTGAAAGCTACTGCACTGGAAAGTTAAAGAAGTTAAATATTAAATGCATTATCATGAGCCACGGTGAAGCAGGCATAGCAAAATAATACTCAGGATCGAGTATCAGAAAACACTCAGGAAATGAGCATTAACTGGGAGGTCATGGTGTGAAATGCTCCTGTGCCCCTTCATAGCACTGCACTGAGAGCGTCCTGGCTGTGTGCGTCCAGGCAGGAACAGTGATCGACAACCCTCTAAAAGATTTAATTCTTTATGAGAGGGAGGGCGAGGACCGTTACCTACAACTGCCGAATTGCTTCTGGGAGATAATACATTTCAGGCAGTTCCTGTTTGAGTTCTCCGAAAAGCAAGTCAGGTAGCCTTAGAGAGCAGGCAGATCATGAAAGATTTCTGTGCCATGTGTCTGAGATCTTGTTTTAATACCATGCTTTAAACACTTAAAACCAGACATGACACAGTTTCAAACCAGCCCTTTCCTAAGCAATCAGGTTACGATACAGCAAATAATTTTCATTTATGACTCTTGGATCAAACAGTTCAGGAAAAAGTCTCCCTTATTTACATGGGGTTTGGAAAAGCAATTGTTAGTGCTGAACTTTCAGTGAGAGGCTGGCCCCAAGGCCACTGCTTTCTGATTTTTTTAGATAGCTTGAACATGACCTCTGAGGTTTTTGCTAATTAAGATTTTGTTGTTCCTTGGAATAGCTCTTCCAGAGCCCAAGTGTCACAGATGTATTATATTGTTTGCCATTTCTGAGGTTGGTTAAATTGCTCCCTGTGTCTTGTCTCCAGGTAATTGAGGCCTGGGGGAAGGGTTTCTTCCTCCAGACTGACTGGTACAGCTGCTCAGTGAGTGTAACTGCTCAGATTCCCAAAGAATTCTAAGTGGACGTTCCGGCACGCTGTCTCTTAGTCTCTAATCATCATCACTTGAAAATTTCATGTGCTGTTCATTCTTTTGCAAAATATCCCTTAGCCCAGAGTTCTCTGGAAGGGGAGTAGAAGCTACATAAACAGGTGAAAATACAGATGTCGAAAAAAAATTCTGAAAAGCTAGAGCAACTATTTTCTCTGATGTTTCTTCTGAACCATGAATGAAGTTCCACATAATATTTTATTTTAAAAGACCACATACGTACACACTACCCCAACAGCTGATGTTAAGGAGTGAGTTTGTGTTTTGACGGGGCCTGATGTCAGTCATTCTCTTCTTATTCCTTTGTAGCTGACTTTCTAATGCAAGCGGATGGCAAGCCCAAATGTTGCTTTTTTAAATTTAGCTCTAAAATACAGTACAACAAAGTAGTAAAAGCCCAACTGTGGATATATCTAAGACCCGTCAAGACTCCTACAACAGTGTTTGTGCAAATCCTGAGACTCATCAAACCCATGAAAGACGGTACAAGGTATACTGGAATCCGATCTCTGAAACTTGACATGAGCCCAGGCACTGGTATTTGGCAGAGTATTGATGTGAAGACAGTGTTGCAAAATTGGCTCAAACAGCCTGAATCCAACTTAGGCATTGAAATCAAAGCTTTGGATGAGAATGGCCATGATCTTGCTGTAACCTTCCCAGGACCAGGAGAAGATGGGCTGGTAAGTGATAACTGAAAATAACATTCTAACAACCGTGTTACATTTTTATTCCTGACATGAATGATAATAATGAAAAAGAAATACTATTTTCTATGCTCATAAGCCAGACAAAGTATCTTACTCCAAAGGTAGGTCTGTACCCAAAACAGTAGGTGTCAATCTCATGTCCCCTGAGGGACATGAGCCCCTTGATATTCTTCTTACTTAGCATGAAGACCAAAAGCCAATTTCATCATGCTCTTAATTCCACAAGGAGGTCCTTACTAGGAATTAGATGTAATGTCCTTTTCACTGTAAGTCACATAATTATGTATAAACTATGAAGTCTCTGTGTAACTGCAGATTCTGGTTTCTACCCAACAAATTAAAACCTTTCCTTCCCGTTTTATGTTTCTTTCCTATGTTTTATATTGAAAAATGTTGGTTCCACATAAAGTAAAAAAAACATTAAAATTCTAATTAAAATACCTTTATATGCATAGATATACGTGATTAAATATATTATACTCAACACTTCTAGTAAATATGTTCAGTACTTACAGAATGTTGAAGCCATGATATGTATATAGATTACTTTGTGAAATATTGTCAATAAAACTGTAATTTCTAACCAAGCTAACCTTTGCCTCCTAGCTTATCTTGGGACTCCTTTAGCATACTTGCATAGGAATTGACTTAGGCATTACCAATGAACTACATAGTGAGTCAGTGATAGGACAAGATCTCATATATTATAAAAAATAATAATAAACATATTTAACCCTCCAAAACCTGAGTTACTGTTCTATGTTACTTTTATTTATTTATTCTGCCTTCAAAAACTTAATGTGAACATATGGTTATTTCCATCCACTGTCATAGTTTACACCAAAATATTGTACTTAGAAATAATAAGCCTGGTTACCTTTTAACCTTTGGATTGAACTTGGGAATATATAGTCTGGGAATCAGATCTGTTGTGAGTGAAACCTGTCATTTGCAGTGCTATGATTTCCTAAATGATCTATTTTCTTTATATATGCTACTTAAACACTACACTCTACAAATTATGCTCTCTTTGACAATATAGTCTCGTGGTAAAAGATAAAATTGCTATCAATTATTTAAGAACATTCTTTCTCATAGATAGTATTTTAATTACCAAGGTTGCTAACAGGTTTTAATTATTTACAAGATGGTTAGAATGCTATTCCTTAGAGTTTTCCCTCTAAAAGGAAATGGTCCTAAATGCACTGGGAGACTGAAGCTGTCATGGTGCATGCAAAGTCTTCTCTCTTCCTCTTCCTTCTGTTCCTTCTGCTGTGGTCCTGAGGATTGACCCAGAACCTTGCACATGAGGGGCAAACCCTGTTCTACCAAGCTCCATTCACTCCCAGTTCATCACTTCTTATAAACCTCTTCTTTGCTTCTTTAAGGATTCTCTTTCCACGCACTATACATACAACCACTGTCATCATGCTAGTTTCTCTCTTCCCACTGTAATCCATATAGTGCTCGGAAAGAGCTAATTTGCTCTGACTTTAATATACACATTTCTTTCAGAAAAGACCTAGGGGAGACCAGATGAGTACCTATCCATCCAAGAGTCATTAGTCACTTGCAATCAACAATGATGAAAAGCATGCTCAGTCCTCTCACCGACCCGCCCACCTTCCCTCTGTTTCATCTTATACATATTTCCCAGGCATCTGTTCTGCTATTATGTGCTATTATGTCTGATAATAGTATGAAAAGAAACAAAACTCTAAAGGACACAAAAGGAATGACCACAGGGAATGCCTGATGCTGTTAGAGACTTTAGGGCCATGAAAGGAAAAAATGAAGTCTAGTGTATATAAAAATTCCTTAATTCTGCAGTTCTTTTTAAAAAAGGGGGGGGGGTTTAAAAATGATGTGGTTTTTTGTTTGTTTGTTTTTCCAATAATGATTTTTAAGGTAGGAAGGATTTCAGGCTCCATTTACATAATTGTTCTTTCCTTTTCACACAGAATCCTTTTTTAGAAGTCAAGGTAACAGACACACCCAAGAGGTCCAGGAGAGACTTTGGGCTTGACTGTGATGAGCACTCCACGGAATCCCGGTGCTGCCGCTACCCCCTCACGGTCGATTTTGAAGCCTTTGGATGGGACTGGATTATCGCACCCAAAAGATATAAGGCCAATTACTGCTCAGGAGAGTGTGAATTTGTGTTTTTACAAAAATATCCGCATACTCATCTTGTGCACCAAGCAAACCCCAGAGGCTCAGCAGGCCCTTGCTGCACTCCGACAAAAATGTCTCCCATTAATATGCTATATTTTAATGGCAAAGAACAAATAATATATGGGAAAATTCCAGCCATGGTAGTAGACCGCTGTGGGTGCTCATGAGCTTTGCATTAGGTTCGAAACTTCCCAAGTCATGGAAGGTCTTCCCCTCAATTTTGAAACTGTGAATTCAAGTACCACAGGCTGTAGGCCTTGAGTATGCTATAGTAACTTAAGCACAAGCTACAGTGTATGAACTAAAAGAGAGAATAGATGCAATGGTTGGCATTTAACCACCAAAATAAACCATACTATAGGATGATTTATGATTTCCAGAGTTTTTGAACTAGATGGAGATCAAATTACATTTATGTCCATATTACAACTACAATCTAGGCAAGGAAGTGAGAGCACATCTCCTTGTGGTCTGCTGAGTTAGGAGGGTATGATTAAAAGGTAAAGTCTTATTTCCTAACAGTTTCACTTAATATTTACGGAAGAATCTATATGTAGCCTTTGTAAAGTGTAGGATTGTTATCATTTTAAAAACATCATGTACACTTATATTTGTATTGTATACTTGGTAAAATAAAATTCCACAAAGTAGGAATGGGGCCTCACATATACATTCCCATTCCTATTATAATTGGACAATCCACCACCACGGTGCTAATGCAGTGCTGAATGGCTCCTACTGGGCTTCTCGATAGAACACTCTACAAAGTAAGAGTCTCTCCCTTCCAGGTGCATCTCCACACAGCACTAAGTGTGCAATGCATTTTCTTTAAGGAAAGAAGAATTTTTTTGGGGGGGGTTCAACTTTCAGGCAACTCTCTAGCACAGCGGGAGTGACTGCTGCATCTTAAAAGGCAGCCAAACAGTATTCATTTTGATCTAAATTTCAAAATCACTGTCTGCCTTTATCACATGGCAATTTTGTGGTAAAATAATGGAAATGACTGGTTCTATCAATATTGTATAAAAGACTCTGAAACAATTACATTTATATAATATGTATACAATATTGTTTTGTAAATAAGTGTCTCCTTTTATATTTACTTTGGTATATTTTTACACTAATGAAATTTCAAATCATTAAAGTACAAAGACATGTCATGTATCACAAAAAGGTGACTGCTTCTATTTCAAAGTGAATTAGCAGATTCAATAGTGGTCTTAAAACTCTGTATGTTAAGGTTAGAAGGTTATATTATAATCATTTTATGTATTTTTTACATTATCAACATTCACTTATGGTTTCATGGTGGCTGTATCTATGAATGTGAAGTTTCAGTGGCTCCCAGTCAAATCTCAATGCCCCACCATTTTAAAAATTATAAGCATTACTAAACGTACCAACATGTATCTAAAGAAATGCAAATATGGTATCTCAATAACAGCTACTTTTATTTTATAATTTGACAATGAATACATTTCTTCATTTATTTACTTCAGTTTTATAAATTGGAACTTTGTTAATCAAATGTATTGTACTCATAGCTAAATGAAATTATTTCTTACATAAAAATGTGTAGAAACTATAAATTAAAGTGTTTTCACATTTTTGAAAGGCATCAGTTTTATGTCATAATGATTAATTGTGGGCTTTTAAATTTTTATTTTATTATAAGTTTGTACAAAAGTTTGTACCAAAAAGGTTAGTACAGAAGTTTGATTTAGGAACTCTAGTTCTGAGTGAAATTCCCAATGAATTTGCTTTATATATACAAAAGCAAAGACTAGTGTCTCCTGTTCCATTTCTCTCTACCTTAAGCTAAAATCTATTTAATTTCATAGGGTCTATTTTAAATGCATTGCAATTGGCAGTGGTATATACTCCTAGGGCTACACACTCCACCGAAGTGACAGGGACACAGGAAACCACAGTTCTTCCCTAACACTTAATGGGACTGGCACACTTTCCTGAGCACTGAGGCCACCAATTTTCAAACCGAATAGCAGAGTGACTTAAATTACCAAGAAGTCCTTGTGTACCATTGAGCAGGAGTATATCTAAGCCCTTCGGTACCACTGTGTAGGAGTATGTCTGAGCAATTTCTTCCATCTACCTTCATCAGGTCAGGGATGTGGCTCTGTAGTGACTTAAGATTAAAGGGGAGGTGACTAAAATTCTTTTATGCTACTATTTCTGAGTGAATAATTCATAATTAGCCAAAATAGAATTTTAGCAACTTCTATTTGTATATTAATCATAAGAAATTAACATCTAATTCCCAACACATTATGTTTGTTCAATCATTCATCCTAACAGGAATTATTAAAATTGTGATATGATAAAAATCCATCAAAATAATCAAAAGTCCATTTTTAAAATATAAGACATGACTACTACCAATTTGATAAGTAGGAAATTAAACTTTAAGTGGTGATAGACAAGTCTTGGTTTGCCTGGAATGTGACAAAAGTTGAAATATCATTTACATGGCCGTTGAGGTCTAAGACACACACTGCAAAACATCACAGGAAATGTCACCCCTTTCCTTCATCCTTGAGTGGAGTCCAAGCAATGAAATTGGTACTGAATTTAGTTGGTTTCTGTCTAGATAGAGTTTGTAAAGACTTGGGGGGAAAGTACATTAGAATGGATGGTTTGCAGCAAATTTATCTTTGTTGACACTTAAAAATCTAAATAGGTAGAAAATTGAAATACAATCTACTGCATTACATATCAAAAATACTTCAGTGAGTAAGATACTCTCTGAAAAATGCATGGTGTTCTTGATTTTTCCCCTATGAGGCTGTCCATTTATTCTGACAGACATAAAATGTATGTGTATCAGTGATATGCAAAGTTCACACCAGTCTTAACATTATACTCAATGTTCTTGATACAGAAATGCATACTTGCAATGGAACAGACAAACACTCTTTGCTTTGTTGTTCCCAGATTTCTGTGGCTTATTAAATTAAAGTGTAATATCATTTATAATAGGGTGAGTTTTTAATTGTACTCACATCATATCCACATTTGCCCTAAAAACTCACCTCAGTACACTTTCCTTGTACTAATTTTATGTCTACAAGATAAACATAATAGTACCTGTTAGAATGTATAGTAGCCTCAGATTTGCATCCTAAAGAGATTTATTGAAAGTTCTACTGTGAAAATCAATTATCTGACTTGATTAATTTTAAAAGTAACTTTGAACCAAAAATTTAAAAAGTTAATTTACTAATTTACCCTTTTGTTTTCCTAACCACTCCAGATCACCCTGTTCAAAACTTCCCTGCGTGTTTTGTTTTTCCTAGTATCTTGTGAAAAGACCTTATTCACAACACAATTTGTTTATGCGGTTTGGCCTCACATCCTGCACAGCTTTTTCCAGATCTGCTCCCAGGGACATTAAGTCTGGCTAAGTAGCTAAATACTCCTGGCTCTGTTCCTAGGAAACTCTGGATTTGGGCATTACCTTCAACTAGCCAAAACAACATATGAGCACAGGAAAATGTGGCTACATGATGTCATCAGTCCCTGACAATACTGTCACTGACTTAAGAAGGTGGGACTCAAATGGAAAACAGTAGTTTTCTGAGTAGGCTATAAAGGCCTGAGAGAAAAACATCTGCATTGTTAGTAGAAACATTTAGAAGGTTACTGAGGCAACTGTCTAGTTCCATGACCCAAGAATATCTTTTTGCAAAGCTGCATACTTCTTCAGTATCTCAATGATGGAGTAAAGTATGTGGCTACCTGCCCACTTTGTCAAAAGATAATACTGGGAAATCCCAGGTTATCTGGACCTTGAACCTGGTCAGGTGTGGTAGCCTAGAAATGCTAACAAAGAAGGGGAGCACCCAAACTCCTTTTTTTTTTTTTTTTTTGTCGAGACAAGGTTTCTCTGTGTAGCCCTGGCTGTTCTGGAACTCACTCTGGAGACCAGGCTGGCCTCTAACTCACAGAGATCTGCCTGTCTTTGCCTACTGAGTGCTGGGATTAAAGGTGTGTGCTGCTACCACCACTGCCACTGCCACCCCCCACCCCCTGGGCTGATGTGCTTCTTTTATTCTTCTTGGAAAACATGCTGTACACTCAGCATTGGTTGGCTAGTTTTTTTGTTTGTTTGTTTGTTTGTTTTTGTTTGGGTTTTTTTTTTTTTTTTTTTTTTTTTGGTTTTCTGAGACAGGGTTTCTCTGTGTAGCCCTGGCTGTCCTGGAACTCATTCTCTAGTCCAGGCTGGCCTTGAACTCAGAAATTTGCCTGCCTCTGCCTCCCAAATGTTAGGATTAAAGGCATTGCACCACCACTGCACACTCAAACTCCTACTTGCAGTTCTTGCAGTTCTGTGTTGGCAGTCAGTGAAATTGTTCCCAAGTCTGGAATATACCAGGAGCTGTGACTTGGAGTGAACAAACACTGAGTTCTTGGGTCAAAATTCAAGATAAGTGGCACAGGGTAGCCAGCTACCTTTCCCCTCACTCATAGGATATGGTGCTTCCCTATCATCAAAGAAAAACTACACCTAGTTAGAAACTAATGGGAGGACGAGATCTGCTGCTGAAGGGCCAGGAAAGTTGCCTCAATTACAGAGGTGTGTACACTTGAACAGTCAGCTCTTTCCAGCCTGAGCAGAAGTTTGACCCAAACGTCTGGACCTAGCCCAAACAAAACAAACCAGGGTCACTTCAGGGAAAGCTCTGTGACAGAGACTGGAATTTGGCCATATATAGTGACACAGCCTTATCTGGTATGTTATCTTGTTAGTCTGCTTAACCTCATGTATCTTGTTCAACTTAGCAGAAATAAGCTGCCCGTACACAGTGTTTTGGGCAAGACATTGGAATGTGAGCTTTTAGGAGAAATACATATTATTTCCGTTTTCAAAATCAGCAGGTTGAAGCTCAAAAAGATTCATAGCTAAAAGGTGACAGACAGTGACGAAGGCAGGATGTGTATACTTGATGGCTAAATGCAAATACAACTGGAACAGGACAATTTTTCAAACACTAACTCTTGTCTCAACCTTTACCTCAGTCTAAAGAAGAGGCGTAGTGCGCTTGTTTTTTCTTACATCCAGTTCAGCCTATGTGTTGAGTATTAAAACAAACAAACAAACAAACAAACAAACAAAAAACAAACTCCTACCAGTGTCTGAAGCATCTTTCTTTCTAGCAAATTCTCAGCTCTGATCAGCTCATGGGATCTTTACATGCGCATGAGCTAGCTACTCTTTGACTCCGTTTGCTTAGCATACCTTTAGATTTGGTAACTAAGCCTCAGCTCAAAGCTAAAAGCTAAATAAACATGATACATTTTCCTTCTTTGTGACTCCAGTTAGACAAGAACTTCCTGGAATAATAATTTAGCAAATGATGGTTTTTTTTGTCAACAAATGCATTAAAATGTAATGTTAATATCTAGTTCTATATGTAAGGATGATTAGAAATGACAACTCTATGCACTGCCTGTAAAAGGGCCCTGACCAGACAAGTGCTTCCAATTTGTTATGTTAAATTAAGTAAAGTTTTGCCTGAGACTGCCTCTGGTGTGTCTATGTAATTAAAGTGGACATTAACTAAGTATGTTAAGAAACTATAAGCCTAAATCAAGGTATATATTGTAGCCAATGGTGCTAACTGATGAGACCATGCACAAATATTGTAAAGATAGAACTGGGATCATTCAAGCCCTGTGTGTCACTTCCTTTTCCTATTGTAAACCCCACTACCCATATTCACAGCTCCACATGACACTCTTCTGGTGTTGGGGCCTGCCTGATGGGCTAAAGTCTGTTAAATTTGTCCAAAGTTGGTCTTCCTCTTGGTTTTGCTCCTACAATGTTATATGAAGAAAGCAAATAAAAACATTTAGATCTGCAAACATAGTTATATATTATTTTTATATTTTAATCATTATTTTATGTGTATGAGTGCTTTGCCTGCATATGTCTACCTATGCAACAAGTGTATGCCTGGCACCAGGAAGCCAGAAGAGGAAGTTGGAATCCCAAGGTCTGGAGTCAGAGAAGATCATGTGCTGCCATTTGAGCGCTTCAAGTCAACCTTGGGTCTTCTGCAGCAACAGCTAATGCTCTTAATTGCTGAGCCATTTACCTACCTACTACATGTTATTTTAAAAATTGGAACTAGGTAACATATTCCAAATATAGAGAAAATATTATAAAATATTTTAGTAATATTCAAATTTAAATTTATACATATTGTATGTGTGTACATATATGTGTATGTATGTATGTATATTGTAATGTATTTATTTAGAATAGTTTTGGTTGCCAATAACTCCCAATTCAAGACAGTCTTCAACAGTGCAGAAATGTATTATGTCTTGTCAGTCCAGAAGGAAGATAGCTCTGGGCAGTAACCAGTAGCTCAGTAATTTGAATGAGGACCAAGATTCTTTCCTCCTCTTCTTTCTGACATACTCATTGTGCTTTGCTTGGCCCTTGGGCTGTTGCTACAAAATGACCGTGGCAGTTTATACGACGTCCACTTATGAGTGAAAATTTTCAGTATTAATGGAAGGGGCCGCTCACTTCCTCACACTGTCCTCTCCCTCCTGCCCACCCACTAACCAACACTGTCTTTTTCCTCCTCCCAAAGAGTTTCCCTTCTATTTCTATGTTTTTAACAAGAAATCTAGGTCTGGGTATGGTGGTGCATGCCCTTAATCCCAGCACTTAGGAGGCAGAGCCAGGCAGAGCTCTATGAATTTGAGGCTGGCCAAGTCTACAAAGTCAGCCCAGGACAGTCAGGATTTGTCACACATAGATACCCTGTCTCAGGGAAAGTAAACAAACAAACAAACAAATAAATAAATAAATCCAGATTCTTCTCATGAGAGAAAAATCCACAATATTTATTGATTCTGGCTTTTTATTTTTACTTAACAATTTTCCAGCAGTTTTCCTACAACTGACATAATTTTATTTTTATATATGGCAAATAAAACTCCATTTTGCATATATTCATATTTTAGATATCCAAGCTAATTCTCATTACTTTGCTGTTCTTGGTATAGTGCTGTAATAAACATGGGCGAGCAGGTGTCTCTGTAGCATGCTGACTCAGGTTTCTTAAGGAATATACATCCTTAGTAGCATAGCTAGATATTATGATTGTTAGTAGTTTTTCAAGGCTGAAGTAATTTGCATTCCATGTAGTAAAGTATGAGGGTCCTCTTTTTCCCCACAGTCTCATTAGAATTTGTCCGTCAATGTTATGTCTTTGTTTTCTATTGCAGTGTTAGTGAATAAACACAGCCTATGTGTGCCAATCAAACATGTTACCACTAAATCCTTCTTCTCCACTTTTTTTGAAATAAAAATTTCCAAAAGTATTATATGATATCACATAGATTGACCTGCTTGCCCCCCTTTTTGCTATACTTAAAAAATTTAGGGTTACCTAAATTGTACCTTATGTTTTAATATTTATATGCCTTTGTATTTGCTATTAAAATCTTCAGTTCAGCTTATTTTTGTGTGAGTAGGAATCCATTTATTTTTCTGAAGATGACCATGTGGTAGTCCCATTCCTACCTGTTCTCTGCTGTCTCTAATGGGGAATTGTACTTAAAGGACTCTGACTTAACCATTACATGGATTCATAGATTCAGACAGTTATTTTCAGACTTAGGTCAGTTCTAGGAAGGACTGGGAATTATCTTGTGATGTAAGAACAATCAGTGTGGATGAGTATGTAAGCACATGTAAGCACACACATTACAGGGTTTGAAACTGGTCAGAGACACAGATATGTCCCTACTCATGTAGCTTTATTCCACCAAAGTCTTCAGAGAGTCCCCTGTTGTATTCTATTTCTCCCTGGAAATGTGGATCACAAAGACAGATTCTTTTCAGGAGAGGGTTCCTCACCACAACAGAAACTCTTTACCCGTGACACAGAGGGCAGTGTATTACACATCTCTACTCCGAAGTCACATAGCCTCTCTCCTTAAACGCTCTGGCTGACTAACACCACCTGGTATGGCATTTAACCTTTCAAAGTCATGATTTCTCGACTCTATCCAGAGGGTGGAGATTAGCTTTCCTGTGAAATAACACATAAGGGATTTCTCATCTCTGTGCTACCACTTTTCATTCTTCAGTGAGTTCTCAACATTACTGCATGATCTGGGGTAAGAGCAGACGATCCAATCATTGCCTTCCCTCGAGGATTTCATAGTTGGATAAGAATCAGAACAACAGAGGCAGGCAGATTTCTGAGTTAGAGGCCAACCTGGTCTACACAGTGAGTTCCAGGACGGCCAGGGCTATACAGAGAAACCGTGTCTGAAAAAAAAATGCAAAACAAAACAAAACAAAAAGAATCGGAACAACAAACAGAAAAGTAAACTCTTCAGTATAATGGGACAAATGATAGCCAGTGCCCGGTGCCTTGGCTTCCATATTATACAGACTATGTTGTAGAAGAAAGGAAGAAAGACAGTTCAGATCAAAGGAGAGCATGGGGAAGATCAACAGAGGATGTGATCATAAATGACTACAATAACGACCACAAGTACTATGGATGAATAAGAACAAAGAGAAGACAGGGATGGGGAAGAGGGATTTCCAAAACAAACATACATAAAGGCAGGCAGAGAGCACAGCGGACCTTTCTGGTCCTGAGAGGAATTACCAGAGGCTAAAGGGATAGGGCTTTGGGAAGTAGGTGATATGCAAGGGGCAGTGGGTAGTTACTTGGAGCAAACCTTTCTTGAAGCTATCAGCAATGAGATCCAGAGAAACATTTGAAGGGGGAAGCAGTACAGTTACATATATTCTTCTGAAATTCACATTTAATATGGTACTTTCTCATTTCTTGAATCCAAGAATATTCGTTTTGATGGATTTCAAAAACAGACACAAAGTTGGGCGGAAAGGGAAGGAGTGGGTCTGGGAAAAGTTAAGGGTGTGTGAACATGATCAAAATATGTAGAAAATTCTCAGAGACCAATAAAAATATAAAAAAAAACATTAAACTAAAGCTTAGAGTTTTTAGAGAAAGAAAATATCACTAGGGTTTTTGGGCTATAATGATTATTTTTGTTACATTTGAGAAAGGCAAGGAAGATAACAATCAAGTGTTCTTGACTTTTTAATTTTTGGTGACAGGGAGATCACATTTGGCTTGATGGAGATAAGTAGAAAATTCATACTAACGGGGAGCATCCAGGAATACTGGAACTCCTGCTCTAACTCCTATTTCACACAGGCAGTTCTGCGTCTCATAAGGGCCCAGTGTGATAGGGTAGCAATGAAATGATTCCTAAGCCGGTGGTATTACACTGGATCCTTAACTTTCAATGGTTTCCGGGAAAATATAAGAGGAGGTACTCACAAGGGCAGACTGGTGGATGTGTAGCCTTAGTGTCTTCTAGGCTTAGCTGTGAATGGTAAAATGCAGAGATATCATAGATGAACGTGGCAGGTTGGTCATCAAGAGTAGGTGCCAAAATGGAGGAAACTGGAAATCTTTATGTTAAATTAAGTGAGCCAGAATCAGAAAAAAAAATGTTTTGTTTTGTTTTGTTTTATGTGTAAGATCTGTATGTAGATTCCTGTGTGGAGTGATGGGAAAAAGTAAATGAGGCGACGAAGAGAAAGAGATCTTAAGAGGAGGAAGAGCGTGGAAGTGGAGAGATGGAATCCAGCTGACACTAAAGCAGAAGCGCTTATGACCTGCAGATGAGCAACAGAAACAGGACAATCACATGTTGGGTCCCACGTGTTCCTGGGGAATCTGGGGTCCCTTCTATGGGTTCATAGTCTCATTAATAAAAAGATTTTAAAGTGGAGTCAGCAAATTGAGACAATATGCCTAGAAGCTAAAAGCAAAATCAACTGAGTAGGCACCTTGTAATTTTCAGGGGCTGCCTACAGGAGGAAGCTAACAAGCCCCACAGTGGCTCTGGCAAAGAGCCACACAGCAAAAGGAAGGAGAACTTTAGAGAAAGCCAAGAGCAAGGGAAAGTGTGTCAGACTTCAGATATGCCAATATTCAAAGAAGCACAGAAAAGCGTCATGCTTTCTGAGTAACTTAGACAAGAGGGGAGGCCACGCGGCAGTGGATCTTCAAGTGACAGCATTGAGTGCAGACATTCTGGGAAGGAAACGTGTATCACCTCATTAAGGGGATAATTATTCTTCCCCTCTCATTCATCAGACACTAAGTGAATCAACCTTTCTGACAGTTGTTTTCTTGGACAAAAGATTGATAGGCCCAGCTGAATTAACTCTTAAGGAAAAAAAAAAAAAAAAGCATGCAGCTCTCTAATCTTTGGAGCAGACAAAAATGCCACGTCTCCATCCAGGGCCAGAGGCATCCTATTATTTTGACCAGGATTTGCCAGGAGTGGCAAAGCCGGCAACCCTTTCTATTGTTTTCAGAGAAATGAGAGGAAGGGTCCAAGAAGCACGGCCTCCACTTCCAATGGCCTCTAAGGCTCCTGTGACATTCCTACCTCAAGAGTGGAGACCCTAAAATCGTTTAGAAACTGGCTGGAGTTAGAGAATAGATACAACCCATCCCATCATGAGAATCCAGAAATCCAGTTTCCAAGCTACTCATCAGACTGGCCTTGTGTCTTCACTGGTGTTTTAGGCACAGCACCTCTGTGTAGGAGAGCTCATATGAGAAAGCCAAGCACCGTTCTGGCATTCCTGGCATCTGGCCAAGACCAAACCAAAAACATCCCCTAACTCTGGCCGAGGTCAAAATGCAACTTTTCATTTTGGGGTTTCTGTCCCTAAATGTATGTAGCCAGTTTGTTTGGGTTTTGTTGTTGTTGTTTTTGGCTTTTTTCAAGACAGGGTTTCTCTGTATAGCCCTGGCTGTCCTGGCACTCACTATGTAGACCAGGCTGGCCTCGAACTCAGAAATCTGCCTGCCTCTGCCTCCCGAGTGCTGGGATTAAAGGCGTGCGGCACCACGCCCGGCTTTTTTTTCTTTTTCTCTTTTTTCTTTTTTCTTTTTTCTTCTTTTTTGGGGGGCGGTGTAGTCAGTTTCTATTTCTTGTCCACCTCAGGGAGGATGTGGGAGAGCAGTAGAAAGGGGATAAATGAAAACAAAGCATAACAACACATGCATGTGAAAATGCCCAGATGAACCCATTACTTGGATTCCAAGCTGTAAGAAGTCAGGAAGAGCCAGAGAATTGTCTGGAAGGCTACAAGAGTTAGTCATCCTCCCTACTCCACATTCATCTAGAAATGCAGATGAGAGAGGAGGCAGGACTTTTGTGAGATACTAGTCAAAAAAAACCCCAAAACCTCTAGTTTATTTTTAATGGTACTAAAATTAAGCAACAAAATTTTGCAATCAATGGTTCTAAATGTGGATATGGGCAGTGTTACCTTCATTCATATTGTGGTATTGCAAATCTTCAGAACTCTTCCACCTAAAGGTCTCTAATTGTCAGATTATTTTATCAGCAGGCTTATAAGAGAACTTAAAAAGTAGTATGTGATCTACTTAAAGAAAATAGCAAACTCTCTGTTTCATTAGTTTGAGATTTGAGTTCATTCTGGTAGACATGGTGCAGCACTGTGGATCCTAAGAGCTGTCAGCTCAGCTCTGGCTGGCAAAGTAGGCAGTAGCTGAGCTGTGTCTCTTGCAAAGCTGTGTGTCACAGCTGTGTGTCACAGCTCCTTTCTGCTGTTCTTGACTGGCCCATTACAAGCTAGAGGCACTCTTTCTATCTTAGCAATGGAACCTGTTCTTGAAATACAACCCAGGCCACTCACTGTATTTTAGTATCTGGGTTGTCTCTGCCTCCCCATCTGAAAGTTCCAATACTTGAAAGTTTAGAAAGAAAGTGCAGCTGTTTTTCTGTGCACCCTGCATAGCATTTCTCCCCCAAGTTCTGTCCTCAGGTTTACTCGGCTTTCTAGGATCATGACCAGACTGTGGTGCAAATGCAGGCTGTGTTCAAAGTGAATATTTTTCATGGGATTGTGTTCATCATTTAATCTGGTTATCTATGGCAAATATGAATTCAGGTTTTATAAAGTTCAAAGAAACTAAGTTCCAGAGGTAGGCTTCAAGGATGTTGTTCTTATGACTTCCCTCCATGTCATCACTATCAAAAAGCCATTTGGTTGTTTTTATAAGAGAGGGAGACTTCAGATCTCTTAACTTATAGTTTATTTAGTTGTCCAAGTATCAGATATAGTTATAATATATCTTTTTAATAACTTGCCAAAATTTGCTTACTAGTGCATGGACTAGTATCTATTCATTTATAGCACACATCCAAACAGTGTGTTCACCTTGTGTAAAGAGATTGTGTCCTTGGTCTTCTAATCTTGATCTGCTTGACCTAGAACCCCGAGTCTCCTCTGTTCTGCTCAAGGGGCACATTAAATAGCTACAAAGAACACCACTGTGTCACTCAAGACATGGTAGTAGAAAAGGAATTCTTTTTTTTCCCTTAGATATTTTCTTTATTTACATTTCAAATGTTATCCCCTTACCTAGTTTCCCCTCCAAAAATCCCCTATCCCCTCCCCCCTCTCTCTGCTCCCCAACCCACCCACTCCCACTTCCTGACCCTGGCATTCCCCTATACTGGGGCATAGAACCTTCACAGGACCTAGGGCCTCTCCTCAGAAAGGGAATTCTTAATTACAGTATACCTATCTACATCATAGAAAACGACTTAAAAAGTGCCTTTAGTTTTTTTAGTATAATCAAAAACATACCACCAAATTAAAATCAAGACCTCTCAAAATTATGAGTTAAATCATATTGCCAAAGCGCTGTCATTTTTTTTTACTTAATCATATTACTTCACCATGTTAGTAGATAATATGTCTAGGATGCCACTTTTTAATACTTCTGTTCAAGAATATTTAATAGTCATAATACTTTTATTTACTTTTCTTTTTTATTTAAAATTTCCATTCAATATAGTTGAATCATATTTTTCCCCTTGCCAACTTCTCCAAGGTCTTCCCTACGTCCCTACCCACCTGACTTTATGCTCTTTCTGTCAGTGTATTTCAAGTTGCTCTACAAAGCTCACTAGTTCTGTGAGAGTTTAATTTAATAAAGAGCAACAAGTGAATCTTCTGGAATCTGCAATCTTGTAAGGCACAGGCTGACTTAAGCCTTGTCTTTCTTAAATCCAAACAGGCTGCAAAGATTGAGTCAGCTGTACTGTGCCATGGCCCATAGCCACATTGTGATTTTGGAAGCACATAGTTGGCAGGACTACATAACCGTCTGTCCAAGAGAACCCTAGCCAGGACCTTGCCAGCAAGAAGTAGCAAGATGTCTTGAGAGTTGCCTCGGTGAGTCTTATTGCTTTGAGTAATAAAAATAACCAAGCACTTTAGAACAAAGAATTATTTGTAGCATAAACTTGAAAGTACTGAGATAAATTTTTATTAGTATAAAGATTCACATAGAATGTCTAAAACTTATTACTGAGAGTATACAATTCTGAGAAAGAGTTTGGTCATTTATTGTAAAAAAATTTAAATAAATAAACATATCCATCACATGACCTAGCAAGCCTACACCAGGTATTCACACTCAAGGTAAGCACATACATCTAAAATAAAATATTTTCAAATGTTCAGAATTGTTTCACTTATAATATTACCAAAAGAAAATACCATAAATGCTGTCTAAAGGTCTAACACATGTTGAATACATAAATAACTGTGAGACACCTAAAAGACACAATTCAATTAAACATTTTTAAAGGAATGAATTAAAAATATATGTAATATCATAGATGACTCTCAGAAAAAAATCTTTGAAAAGTAGCATTAATAAAAAAAAAAAGTATATATGCTTTATGGTCTGAACTCACTTATTAAATGACATTCTAGAACCATCAGAACTCTATGAACAGAAGCAAGTCAGTGGGCAGAAAGACTTCCTGCCACCGGCTTCCTTCCATGATATCAGCAGGCACTGTGCAGGCTGCTGTAGAAGAGATAGAAATGGTCTTCCTCGGCACCAATCCCTGCATTCCACACTGGAAGGCAAGATGTACCAAGTGTGGCAATAGTGGTATGACTCTTTGGAGAGAACAAACGGCCTTCTTATCAGATTTGAGGACTGGTCTACAGAAAGGAATTTGTGCCAGGTGTGGTAAAACTGGTCAAAGGCTAGTGGCTGGGAAGGTCATTAGTGTTTTGCTTTTATAGAAATGCCTCCTCCATATTTATGTTTGTTCTTGTGGCTTTTTACTTCTCTCAGATTTGGTCAGAGAAACTTTTCTTTCTTTCTTTCTTTCTTTCTTTCTTTCTTTCTTTCTTTCTTTCTTTCTTTTTTTTTTTTTGGCAATGGGCAACAATTAATATAGAGACTCATAATTGGTTAAAATGAGTGGAAATGGCCTGCCCTAAAAGAGATACATAACCTCCCACTCCAAGGCTCAGGGCACACCATGGGAGAGGGGTGGAAAGAATCTAAGAGCTCAAGGATAGAGCAAAATGCTATGAATCACTATCACCTGGAGAGGACAAGGCCATGGTACTTACGAACTCATAGCAGTTGTGGATACCTGCACAGGGATCAGATCAAGCCAGTTAAAATTCCAGCATGGATGGATGGAGATAGATCACAGACTGTGGAGCCATGGACAATGGATATTTGCTCCAGAACAGTCATTTCTCTTGGGGGATGTGGCATAGGAAGATTGCCTATGCTCTAGTGAATGGCCCCATACTTATTCCCATATTGGCAACATATCAAATGGACTCAGTTATTTAAACAAGAAGAAGAAGAGTAGGAAAAAGAGGGGGGGGGGACAAGAAAAGGCCATGAAGTTGGGAGGAGTTATGTCAGGGCGTGTCCTGGAGGATTTGAAGAATGGATTAAATATGGTCAAAATTCATTGTTTCTATGTATGAAGTTCTCAAAGGCTGCATAAAAATGTTACACTAAAAATTAAGGAAGTTGGTGACTTTCAGGGGAGTGACCAAGGTGGGCAGGGAAAATAGACTACAAAGTAATACTATGGGAAAATAACTGATGGTTCTCTAGGTTGAACTCACTCCCCCCCACCCCCGAGACACACACACACACACACACACACACACACACACACACACACTAAGTGAAGCTCTCCAACTGAGCTATACCTCCATTCCAGTATAAAAAAAAACTTGTAGAAATTGAGAATTTTAGAAGTTGTTCCAACTTTATCTTTACAATTATAAGGGGTGCACCATACTTTATATAAAAAAAGACCTCTGTCTTACTAGTGTGGACCAGGCACGATGGGTTAGAGAACAGAAGGAACAAAACTGTGTGTGGGTAATAATGCTTAAACCTGGACCACAGGTCAATGAGGAGCTACGGAGTTACTCCTGTACATTTTAAAAACATGTTTAAACTTGATTTAGTTGAAATACTTTCTGCACAATACACTTACAGGCATGATCCATCCATCCTGCCCAGTCTGAACTTTCCCTGGATTAAAATAGAAACTTTATGGAATGTTCATAAATGTAGTAACTTTTAAAAATCCATGCGTTAATTTTCAATGTGTTTGTAGGAACCAGCAATAATTAAAGCTGCCTTTAAAATGAATAGCTGAGTTTGAAGACAGACGGTCTGTGTAAACAGCTGAGGCTATTTCCAGAAGTAATAGGTTATTAACAAAACCCCCAGAGCCAGGAGTAGGGCTATTTCCCTAAATGTGGGGTTGGTCAGGGAGGCCCCAAGATCCTCCAAACAATACCATCAATTCTCTTTGTTGGTTGCCCACCATAACTGAATGTGAGACACTGGTATTGAAGATACCACACATTGTGGTCACAAAACAGAGAAGTCAGGCTTTCTTATGGGATTTGAGGCCTGCTCTGTAGTGGAGAATTCATGTCTAGTCCTAGAAACCTGTCAAAAATCTATGACTGGGGAGGTCATAAGCTTGATTTGGGAATTTTCTATTATTTTGCTAAATGTGTCCCAACGAATTAATTATTCATATTTGTGTTTGTGTCCATAGACAAGTACTGTTGTCAGCTTTGATCAGAGAAACTTCTTTCTGCAGAGGACAGAACTAACTTCAGAGTAGCACAACTCATCAAAGTGATGAGAATGAATGGCTGTTGAATTGTTAAGCCATAGACAGGACGCCTATATCCCCGTCCAAATCTCAGAGAATATTGCAGAAGAGGAGATGGAAAGGACTTAGAACCCAGTGCAGAAGGTAAGGAAAATTGCTTGCTGGGCATTGCATGTCACAATACTCCTGAATTCACAGCAGCTGTGATTAGGTATACAAGAACTGCTTTGGCCCATCATCATCCTGACATGCAGAAGTAAGGGGCTCAAAAGGCAGTTAATCAAGAGAGGGAGAAACATTTTCTTCTGTGGTGTAATTAATGGTACAGTGCCTATGATCCTGTAAATAATCCCTCACCCATGCTTTTGTAGGCAACCCCAGTGAAACTAATGGGCCACAATGAAGATAGACAGACAGAGGAGCTAGTATTTACAAGTATCAAAGGGTCAATTATTATGTATAATTAATATATTCTAATGAAAAGACATAGTTGATAACATTATGTTCAGGAATTAATAAAATCACATTAATTGGAAGTAAAATATATTTAAAAGACTTTGTAGATATTTGTCTAAGGGTTTTAGGACTTATCTAGGTACATAATATTTATTTAAATGCAATAACCATTAAAAGAAAGAATCTGTGATGACTTACTCAGTTATTCACTCCTTAAATATCTTCAAAACTCTATAACATGTTGAAAACACCAAAACTCCTCTACCAAGTAGCCACTGAGTAGAGACCAGCAATGGTAGCAGCACTTCAATGTACTTAGTAACAAAAACAATATAGTCTAGAATAGAGGCTGGGCATGGGTGCAAAGAAATGGTAAAAACCTGTAGACACTCCAGGGCTAGAAAGCTGTACTCAAAGTTGACCCAGTCAACAGAAAGGTGTGAATAAAGGAGAAGGAGAGAAAGAAATAATGCTATGGAGCTAAGTCCACACAAGGAAGGAACGAAAGGTAGAGAACAGACATACAAATGATGTCTGGAGTGGTTGTATAAATACAATGAAGTTAAACTTTGTGGTTCCTTTAAATCTACAGATCTGGGTTATGCAGCCTGAAGTGCATCTTTCTAATGAACTCTCAAATGATTCCTACGAACAGATAAGCCAGACATATTTTTGCATATTTTACAGAAACACCTAAGTTTCTTTGCAGCCTCTTCCCAGCCTTCTAGAACGAGTTTGAGAAATGGAGCGTGATTACCAGTTTGAAAGGCTCTATGCTTGCAAATCAATAAATGCTACTGACTTGTCTTATAAGCAGCAGGGTCACATTCTGCCTGATGTATAGACTAAGCCAGGGCACATGCTATTCACAAAGCTGCCATACTAGTGTTTAAGATACACCTTCCCTTCTGGGATAGACCTGATGTATAGACTAAGCCAGGGCACATGCTATTCACAAAGCTGCCATACTAGTGTTTAAGATACACCTTCCCTTCTGGGATAGACCTGATGTATAGACTAAGCCAGGGCACATGCTATTCACAAAGCTGCCATACTAGTGTTTAAGATACACCTTCCCTTCTGGGCAAAAAAAAAAAAAAAAAAAAAAATGGTATTGCAGGGATAAATTCCTGTTTACAGATCAGAACACTATCATGACCCGAAAGTGATTTTAAAAAATGATGTTTTCCTAACTATATCACAACAGTGAGAACCAATTCTTTTCTTTCTCTTTGTTACACACTACCAACAAGTGAATCCCTTCACATCTGACTCTCTTTTTTGTTTGTTTGAGTTTTTTTTGTTTTGTTTTGTTTTGTTTTGTTTTGTTTCGAGACAAGGTTTCTCTGTTGTAGCCTGGAACTCACTCTGTAGACCAGGCTGGCCTCGAACTCCGAGATCCACCTGCCTCTGCCTCCCAAGTGCTGGGATTAAAGACGTGCACCACCATTCTTGAATATAAAACAACAGTTTTTTTTTTCCCGCAAAAAATCAACCAAGTTAAAAAGTAATTCTTTCAACGTTTCTGCATTGTAAGTAAGTGTTGCTCTTAAATATTTAAGAACATGTCGATACTTAGAAATTAAACTCAAGAAAAGAATACTTTAAGAGATTGGACCTACATATCCTGGTGCATAAGAAGTCACGACGTAATTCTTTCTATTATGATAATTTAATAGACAGATACTGTACTCCAGGGAAAATTCGGATGTTATAAAGAGGGATTCTACTCTAAAAAGACAAAGATGTACAGATTTCAGAGTAACCTAGCTGAAGGATCAGGCACACACAGAGTTTCCCACTGCGCAGTACACTTGAACCTATTTTAAAAGGCACATTAGAAGGGGTGAAAAGAGTTCAGGCCAGCCAGTCCTTGGCACCTCCATCAAGATTGCCAGCATAGTTATCAATTAATGCTGGCACGGTTCTCGCAGTGCACACACGCTTCAGACAGCGACAGTCCTCAGGCCATTTGCTTTACACACGATCCTGGGGCAGCTCCAGCAGTGCACACACGTGTCAAACAGGGACGGTCCTGAGGCCATTCGCTTTACACACGATCCTGAACACCTGTTCGGCGCTGATGGTTTCAGTCACTTCTGACCCGGGATAAATTTTAACAGGTGACAGGCTTTGGGTCAAATTACAATTCCCCCCGCCCTCCCCATCCTAAGTATTTTTGGCATGATTTATATGTTCTTCAGTTTCCTTTATAATATAATTTAGACTTAGGTCAATAACTGTACAATTCTTAAAATTCCTGTGAATATTCAATTCCTGTAAGTGAGAAAATACCTACCATTCATTCACATTTTCAATATTTCTGTAGCAGAAAACTATAAACAATAAAATATAAAGAAAAAATTTCAGCTAACGTTGCAGAAGAGAGTATTTGGGAAATTTAATTATTACATTCAACTTATATATAATTGCCAGTGCATTCATTGATGGATGTTTAAAAACACACATGGGTGAAATATTTTTAATCCCATCCACAATACACACCAAAGGCTAATTTTAAAAAAATGATCACCATAAATTATAAATTGAATAATTTAAAAAACTGATGTACAAATTCTAAATTCTTTCCCAGCACATCGTTAGAAAATACACATTTAAAAAAAGCAATGCCGGCATTTGCCCTGTTCACTAAACATAAATCATTATTCTCTCCAGGACACTGGAAGTACAGCCATTTGCCAAGCCCTTCCAAGCCTGTTATCATACGGTAAGGCTCAGCAATGCTGCTGGTCTTTGGTGCTCAAGCTTTCCACTTGACTGGTGATTTGTGGCTGTTTGTCTAAGGTGATGAAGTTTCGTTAGTAGCTCCCCAACTCCTCTGTTCAAGTGGAAGTTCAATGTTTACTAATTTTCAGCAATTCCTCATTAATTAAAAAAAGCAAAATTATGCTTATTATAAAATTTTCTACATTGAGTTTAGAGTTTATTTTGTGTAAAATTTAAGTGCAAAATTAAGTGTTTAAGAGACCTTTGATACTTTAAGTAAGATAATGGTTTGTTTTATTCCTAAATATTTCATGGAATAAAAGCAGGCGATTCTATGTTGATGTATTTTAGAGTTATAAAATTTCACCAGAGTGTAAATGTCTGTGAACAGCTGAATAACATATGTAAGGTAAATGAACTAGTAAGTATCTGGGGCGCTGCCATGTTCAGGGACTCCTGTGTCTGTCCATACTCACTTCTGCTTCTCTTTCCTACTCCATATGAGAGTAATCACGATTTTCTGGAAACCTGGGAGCTCTTATTAATATTCCTTTTTACATAAATAGCCATCATTCTCCTTGACTATAAAAGTTGTCAACTCATGCTCACTCTATTCCATTCCTCCATAGATGATGACAGTCTTCCATTTGAAGATGAAAATATAGTCAATTTTTCTGTTTTGCACAAGTCATAGACTGTGTAATCTTTGATGAGCACTGTTCAACACCTTTCCACATCTCATCCATCACTGAACATTGTTCATTTCTTTTTATCTAAAACTCAGAATCTATCTACTCCATTTTATTTCTGCTATAAGTTAGTCTGTTGGGAAATGGCCACGTCTTGCCTGCATAATGAAAGTACCATTACTTCTCTGGTCTTACATTTCTCCCTCTTCAAATACATATCCAGAGGGCACCAAGGAGCCTTTTCCCAGCAGAGCTGGAAAGCTACATGCACAAAGCTACGTATTGTGGCATAACCTCTACATTTGGTACATATATAGGACCAGTTAGAAATGGAAAGCCTTCATAACAAGCTGAGAGTGCCCATGGATAACTGATTATTGCAAATGGGTGTGAAATTAAGTAAATCCTCCAAGTGAAATTGGATATTTGTTGTCCATTAAGTAAGTGTCCAGGTGACGTTAAAGATGTCACACCCCCTTTTTAGTGTGTTATGAGAGATAACATAATAAAAGAAGCAGGATGAACACAGGATGGACAACTGTAGTAGGGAATAATGGAAGATCAGAGAGCTGGCAGACAGGACAAGGGGGAGGTTGAGAAGGAAATGTATATACACGTTTATTTGATTACTTTTGTTAGATTTAGAAAATATGCATAATAGAGTTGTATATGTATATATTCATGCACACATGTAATATAATATATTATATATGTAAATTTGGCAATTAAGTACATTATAAAGTGGGGTATAGCTATAAAACCTGGTGCAAACAGAATATTAGAGAAACAAGTGTGGAGTTGGGGGTGGTGTTTCATACCTACAATTTTGACACTTGGGAGGTTGAGGCAGGAGAGTGATTATGAGTTACAAGCCAGCATTGGCTTCATGATAAATATCAAGCCAGCCAGAGATACATAGCAGAATTCTTTCTCAAAATCAAAACAAAATGCAGAAAAGAAAAGAAGAAAATTATGTGCACAATGCAGAAATGTAGTAATTCTGAAGACCAAATTATATTTAGATATTTCTCTACCCTATAGAATACATATTTAACATGAAATATCTCAGTACACTCATGCATGCTGTCCTCTGGAAATGTTTTTATAAAGAGCAGGCAGACTCAATAAGACAATAATTTGCATGAGTCTTGTTAGAGTCTACAACAATCAGATGCTACATAAAAATCTAATACAATAAGCTAAAATGAGCTAGACTCTCCTACATGGAGTCATTGACTAGAATCCATGTGTGAACATTCTTCAGGAAAGATACTCATTATTTCTGCACATAGACTCAGACAAACAACTATGCAAATAGTTTTCTGTGTGCAATGAAGGTCAACCAAATGTGACTTCCTGTTTCTACAAGAGAGTTCTGAAAATGCAGCCATGCTGTTGGGCTACACAGGATGGTAGGTGGGCCGCAGTAGGAGAGAGAGCTGAAGAGGAGCAGAGTGTATGCATAGCCTGATCATGCAAAATCCAACCTGTGATATACAAACTCATTCTAAACACATTATAACTTGCTTCTCCATACAACAACACATCATTTATAATTTTTAAATCAACAAATACATATCTAGCATGTTTAAATGAATTCATGGGGCTCCATTGTATACAGGGACCATAGTTTAGTTCATAAAATTTTCACTGATGGATATATAAAGTTCCAGTTCCCCTATGGTATAATCAATATACATCTTATCATACCCAGTTATTTCCTGGAACTGTTGGTTCAATATTCTGTATCTTTTACATTAGATGTATAAATCCTTCCAAGCCACTTCCTGAATGAATTGAAATAATCATTGCTTCTCTGCATAGAGAATGAAAAGGCTCATTTTATCTAGCCCCTTGACAGCCCTGAGGATAACCAAGTGCTTTGAGTTTCTACCCATATTATCTGATTCATAAAGAGGTCAACCACCATCCATATTTACTGGTCATTTATTCCTTTTTCTCTGTGAAATGATAGACTGCATTGTTTTATATGTACACAATAAACACTTCATGTAGCTTGCCAATTTTTCTGTTGATGGCTTTCTCAAGCTGATTTGTAAGTACAGCATTCTTGTTAAATAACACAATAAATATCTCCTAACACCAAACATCTAGGAAATATTGGTAGAGAAAGAACAGGTCTGCCTCCTGCTTTCCTGGTGCCCATTCACAGGGGAAAAAAAGAAGTTATTTCATCTAAAATACAAAAGACTTCCTAAAATCCAACAAATTGTGTCATAATGCTTTGTAGAGTGAATATAAATGAATAAGTTAAGCTAATTCATTTGAAAATCAATCTAGTCATAGGAAAATTAGCCTTCTCATTAAAACCTAGTCATCAAGGGTGTAACTAGTTGGGTCTGTTAAGTTCTTAAACCATTAATACTAGTTTATTTCATGTGTTAGAGATGTAGTGGAAGAGTCCTTGTTTAGCATGTGTGCACATATGAGTACACACACACACTCACTCACATCCCTTTGTGATAAAAGCAGTAATTTCATTGTTTTGATGCTTATTAACCCTCACATAATGAGAAACGAACATACAAGTAACATTATGTAGACCAACCAGATTGCCTTTATATATGTAGGAGAGAGAGAGAGAGAGAGAGAGAGAGAGAGAGAGAGAGAGAGAGAGAGAGAGAGAGAGAGAGACTTTGTGTGTAAAATCACTACTAAAGAAAAAGAGACCATAAGCCATTGGTATGTGGGAGGGATTGATGGAAGAAAGGGGAAACTTATGTAGTTATATTTTAATTTCAAAACATAATTTAAAAAGAAACATATAAAGAAGAGCCTCAAAATTTCTACATGAAATCCCTTATATTTAGCTTTACTTTTTACTTAAGGATCTTGCATCTAAAGCAAATGGCATGGTGTGAGCACAGCAAAAGCCAAGTAAAGAACAGAAAATGAAGGAATCTGGAAACCATGGGAAATCTATGCAGGAGCAGATCATGAGGAACAGCACTCTTTATTCCGGGAGTTTCTTTTAGGGTCATCAAAGCAGACAGTTCTAGACCTTGCCATACACACTGGTTAGTTCCAGCAACTGAGAGGCTGAGATGCCGTAATAGTGAGTTAATGATAGCTTAGACTACATGAGATCTGACTCAAAAACAAACAAAAACAGCAGTTTAGAATTGAGTTTCACATATGAAATTTTATTTTTGAAATTCTGCCACGCCTGCTTTTACAAGATAAAAAAAAAATTAAAATACTTTCATACTTATAATTTCTAAATAATTACTGTTATACATGAAAGAGTTTAGAAGCATTTTAGACACATCTCCACTACTTGTCATAAATCCCAAATATAGAAGGTTACCATACACTTACAGTTCTTACAAAATGTACCAGGGAAATTGATAATCAAACACCACCGATGACAGACATTTATATCAAATTCACATAACTGTTCCTAATTATAAATATAGATAAGCATTCCAGCATTATCCACAAGTATGTCTTCCTATTAATACTTACTGCAATTACATATGCACATTGAAAGGCGATATGCCCTTTCACCTTTCCTGCACTACTCAGAAATATTAGAATATCACCAGCTGCCATGAAGGTCACACTGAATTTTCGATGTTAATTGTGGCAGACTTATGCATGCCACTTAATTTAAAAATAAGGATGTCGTTTTAAATTGTTCTAAAAATTTCTCCTGCTTAAATGAAAAGTGAAAATTAACTAAGGGACCACGTTAATACACACTCCTTCATCTACAAAAGATAAATGGAGCATATAGCATGTAAAACATGAGAGATAAATCAGTCAGTTGAATGATTACATAAGGCTTGATTGGTAGGATAAAGTCACTGTGGGGTTGTCACTGATTCCAGTAAGAGTGAAGCATTTTGTATGCATGTCCCAGGCTTAGATCTGGAATGTAATATGGTGTATGGGGTGAAGGGCAAGGGCTGGGGGGAAGAAATATTAATTACCTTTCAACAAATGGTATTGAGTATAAAGTTAATGTTAACGTACATTATCTTCTCGAATTAAGTACTTGTATTTTAGGGAAAACAAAGGAACTGTTCTTAATTTTTAATTGTGGAATTTTGGACTTAGGTTAGATTGAAATGGTACATTATCTTCTCAAGGATCAAATTATTAAATGTTTATATTTTAGTAAAAGCAAAGGAATTGCTCCTAAATTCTAATTATGAAATTTTGGATTCAGTTTAGGTTGAAATATATAATTGAGGTATGCTATATAAAAAAGGGGCTTGCTATGTAAATTAATATGATTTAAAATAATAAATTCTTGAAACTCATATAGTTTAACATTACTGAAAAACAAACTAGCCTATACTAATTCGCCTGAAGGTCACTTGCTTTCCAACGTAAGTGTTATGGCTCCTGAACATATTTTAGTTAAATAAATTTACTTTCAGTTTTCTCTGAGTCTCAAAGCCCTTTCAGAATGTGTCAAGTAATATATAAAAGAAATGCCCATGTCTGTCTAGCATAGACACACTATATTGATATAGTAGTTGAACTTTAAAAAACAAGGAAACAGTAGGGAACAAAGGCATTCTAGGAAAAAAAAAGTTCAAGGTCATGAGGACATGTGGAATTAGAGAAACTCACTTTCTCTCTTAAATATAAAAGGTCAGCCCATGATGATATACATAATAGTGTGAACAAACCTTAAGTCCATGATAGCATATAGCTGGGGGCAGGTCCAGTGGTCAGACAAGTCCCAGCAGAGGAGATAAGGAGCAGGCAGAGGGAAGTGGTGGATGCATGAATGAGTCAAACCATGGCTGGGAAAATCCTGCATCTCTGACTGAATAGCAACCAGGATATTTATTTATACAGATTCTACAAAAGAGGCAAACTTATGATTTCAAGAGAAATACAGATCATAACATTTTGTCCTTGGATATAAAATAGAAAATAATAGGTATTATCAATCTCAAATCCTTTTATATTATGTAAACATTTATTACATATGACAATATATTATTCAAGAGAGTAAAACATATATCAGATAGAAAAATATCTGAGTCAGTCTAGACAAGTCCTCAAGCCTTGAACAATGCACAGTAATTGAAGGACAACTTGTGAGTTAGCTTAGCTAAAGTTTTGGAAATCTCCCCGAGGCTGCAGGCTGACCTGTTCTTTTCATTTTTTTTTCCTTTGTACTTTAGTTAAAGTACCTCACTATAATCTAATGTGAGCCAGTCTCCTTATGATTAGTAAATTCTTATAATTTCTTTCATATTAATTTATATCACATATAGTATCAAAAGGTGTTGTAGGCAAATTAACTTTGGTATTAAGTTTATATTTTCTAGGGTCAGTGTCCTGTAGACTACATACAGGAAGACACTAGAAATAACTTTCTGGGGGAAAGATATAAATTAATCATAATGTAAAAAGTCCCACACAACTGCAACACGTGGAGATCAGAAACCCAATCTGAAAGCAGCACAGTGCAAACACAGCATCCGGCTCAGCTCTGCTGGACTCTCAGACCGCTGTGCTAGACTCTCAGACCGCTGTGCTGGTCTCTCAGACCGCTGTGCTGGTCTCTCAGACCGCTGTGCTAGACTCTCAGACCGCTGTGCTGGTCTCTCAGACCGCTGTGCTGGTCTCTCAGACCGCTGTGCTGGTCTCTCAGACCGCTATGCTGGACTCAGACCGCTGTGCTGGACTCTCAGACCGCTGTGCTAGACTCTCAGACCGCTGTGCTGGTCTCTCAGACCGCTGTGCTGGACTCAGACCGCTGTGCTGGACTCAGACCGCTGTGCTGGACTCTCAGACCGCTGTGCTAGACTCTCAGACCGCTGTGCTGGTCTCTCAGACCGCTGTGCTGGTCTCTCAGACCGCTGTGCTGGTCTCTCAGACCGCTGTGCTGGACTCAGACCGCTGTGCTGGACTCTCAGACCGCTGTGCTAGACTCTCAGACCGCTGTGCTGGACTCAGACCGCTGTGCTGGACTCAGACCGCTGTGCTGGACTCTCAGACCGCTGTGCTGGACTCAGACCGCTGTGCTGGACTCTCAGACCGCTGTGCTGGTCTCTCAGACCGCTGTGCTGGACTCTCAGACCGCTGTGCTGGACTCAGACCGCTGTGCTGGACTCTCAGACCGCTGTGCTGGTCTCTCAGACCGCTGTGCTGGACTCTCAGACCGCTGTGCTGTGCTGGCTTCGTGGCTGTCACTGCTTTTCATTAGTCATGGCTGTGGGGACTGTATCAGGAAATCAAAGACTCTCTCTCTCTCTCTCTATGTATATATATACATATATATATATACATATATATATATATTAAGATTAACAGAGTATAACATAGTAACAAGTATTACTTTAAGTATGGGGTTATCATCCTACAAGTATGTTTGGAAAAGGAAAATGCGGAATTTTAAGGGCTGACAAGGTGTAATGATAAAACGAGAAGGGACTCTTGAAAATATAATCTTCTTAGGAGTATAGCTCAGTGGCAGGCATTTGGCTAAAGACTATAGTTTTTATCTCACATTATGCACTGAGGCCAAAGCTAACATTAAAGTAAATACAAGAACATATTGCAGGCCTAACAACAAATTATATTGCTGAGATATTGAATAAACATTGTGTGTGTGTGTGTAAACAGACAACAAACAAGCTAGAGATTTAGAAAGACAGAAGTTGAGATGATTCTTTATAACAAGATAGGAAACATGTAGATCTGCCAGGTATGGTGGTGCATACTTTTAATCCAAGTATTTGGGAGGCAGAAACAGAAGGATCTCTGTGAGTTCAAGGCCAGTCTGGTCCACATAGTGAGTTTCAGCAAGCTGGGTCTACATAGTCAGACCCTGTCTCAAAAAAAAAAAAAAAAGAAAAAGAAAAAGAAAGAAAGAAAGAAAAAGACATTAAGAGTCACAGTTAATAAAGGACTGAATTATGAATTCTCTCCGGGATTAGAATCTGATATTTTGGAATAGAATATAGGACTCCTTGGTTACCATGGAGGTAGTTGTTGACCATTGTCCAACCTGTATAGGCTCAAGTCTTGTAGGTCTAGGCTGGATCCTGGCCTTGGAGCACATGTTCACTGGTCTCTGTTGGCATGACTAAATCTACCCCATATGTCCCTACATGCAATGCAGCCTAAGGTTCCTATGCAGGTTAGTACTACAAAGGATCTGTGCTCATTACACAGCTGCTCAGACTATATGTAACTCTGACTTTGTCTGATTCTTTGTATAGGAGAGTGAACTCTGCACCCTGGAAAATGAACATATACTAGGTCTGTAAATCTTATCTTGTAGGCCTCCCTTTGAAAAGAAAAGACTCTAAAGAATCCCAAGTAAAGTGTGTGGTCTACATTCACATCCCAAGGATGCCTACATTTGTATGGATGCATGCTGACAGGTTCTAGTATTATCGCCAATGCACTTGGAATGCTGCCCTTTGTATTATTCTGCGCACCTGTCATTTACACCTGCACACCAAATCCACTCACTATTGTTATCTAGTGCCCCCTGGAGGACATGATGAACTTACCAAGGCAGCAATAGGCGTAGATTTATAGGTTTAGGGGAATTAATACAATGGGGAAATTACTATTTTCCTCTTATTTTGATAACGTCTTTACAGTCTCTCAGAAAACATATAAAAGATATAGTTCTGATCCAATAGAAAAATGTGGTAGATTACTCTATCTTTACATCGTACTATTTAAAAGCAGATTGGACAATGATATACAATACCTTCAGGATGTAAATACATCATAGAGGAATCTGATGGTGACCCAAAAGATCTCTAAGCAGCTTTCTTCTTCCTTAATTTTCTAGTAAGATCTTCCATTTAAAAGAAAAATTAACTGTTCTACTATAAAAAAATACATTAAAAATTTTACCTTATAACAAAAAAGAAGTTGGAGTAAAAACAGAGTTTTTCCTCAGAATAATTAAAGCCACAGTACCTCTGTAAGGATCATTACAAACCCACAGTATCACTATAAAGATCATTACACAGTATCATTGTAAAGATCATAGAATATTAAATACACATAGTAATGCACACAGTCGGTCAAAACCTCATATTCTCCTTATAGCATGTAGACTTGATGTCTATACCCTATGATCTCCTTTTATTTGCTTTAGTAAATGCTGTTCCACCTTCCTACACTATTCTTGGTAAATGAGACTCTGGAAGACACCATACTCACTCTATGGATGCACTGTGCTACCTGACTACAGCTCATCTTTATCTTGGAATAAACTAGTTAAGAAATGTGTTACGATTTTGCACAATAGTGGATGTAATTGTTAAGACAGGTATCAATATAGATTATATCAAAGTAAAATTACTTATCTGCTCAAATATCAATGTACACAAAGCCTGTGGGAACTGTTTGTCCCTTTTGAGCTGTTAGCTGAGAACCACTGTGCTGTTCTGGGATTCTCAGGCAAGACATAAGCACTTCCTTAATGTAAGGCTCTTTTTGGAAGGATCCCTTGATCAGCCACCCCAGTCTGACTCACTCTTTCCTCACCTTAATGAAGCAGAATAATAATAAAACAACTCCAGTCCAGACACAACAAAGCAGGTCTATGGTAGATCTCGAGAAACTCCACTTAAGACACAGTAATAGTTGAGGGTTTGCGGCTTAGTGTTTGCTAGCCACTGTCCTGGAATGTTTGCATTCAAAAAAATCTGAAGGATAGATGTTCTGTATCCTGCGCATCTCACAGGAGGAATTAAATAACCTACTCAAGGTTGTCTAGCCGTTGATGGCAGTTTCTATATTTTATTATTTTTTAAATATGCAGTAACTGTTTTGCCTTGTTTACCAAAATGCTAAATTGCACTATTCAATGTAAGAAAAGGTTATTTACATTATTCAGAGGCTGGGAAGGGTAATATGAATCAGATAAGATACTATTTATTTTTTTTTCCTTTTTTCCAATTTATTTTTTTAATTAGGTATTTTCTTCATTTACATTTCAAATGCTATCCCCAAAGTCCCCCAGACCCCCCTCCCACTCCCCTACCCACCCACTCCCACTTCTTGGTCCTGGCATTCCCCTGGTTCTTTTTTTTTTTTTTTAATATTTTTATTACATATTTTCCTCAATTACGTTTCCAATGCTATCCCAAAAGTCCCCCATAGCGCCCCCCCCACTTCCCTATCCACCCATTCCCATTCTTTTGGCCCTGGCATTCCCCTATATTGGGGCATATAAAGTTTGCAAGTCCAATGGGCCTCTCTTTCCATTGATGGCTGACTAGGCCATCTTTCGATACATATGCAGCTAGAGACAAGAGCTCCGGGGTTCTAGTTAGTACATCATGTTGTTCCAACAATAGGGTTGCAGATCCCTTTAGCTCCTTGGGTACTTACTCTAGCTTCTCCATTGGGAGCCCTGTGATACATCCAATAGCTGACTGTGAACATCCACTCCTGTGTTTGCTAGGCCCCAGCATCGTCTCACAAGAGACAGCTATATTTGGGTCCTTTCAGCAAAATCTTGCTAGTGTATGCAATGGTGTCAGCGTTTAGAAGTTGATTATGGGATGGATCCCTGGGTACGGCAGTCTCTAAATGGTCCATCCTTTCATCACCGCTACGAACTTTGTCTCTGTAACTCCTTCCCTGGGTGTTTTGCTCCCAATTCTGAGAAGGTGCACAGTGTCCACACTTTGGTCTTCATTCTTCTTGAGTTTCATGCGTTTAGCAAATTGTATCTTAAATCTTGGGTATCCTAAGTTTTGGGCTAATATCCACTTATCAGTGAATACATATTGTGTGAGTTCTTTTGTGATTGTGTTACTTCACTCAAGATGATGCCCTCCAGGTCCATCCATTTGGCTAGGAATTTCATAAATTCATTCTTTTTAATAGCTGAGTAGTACTCCATTGTGTAAATGTACCATAATTTCTGTATCCATTCCTCTGTTGAGGGACATCTGGGTTCTTTCCAGCTTCTGGCTATTATAAATAGGGCTGCTATGAACATAGTGGAACATGTGTCCTTTTTACCGGTTGGGACATCTTCTGGATATATGCCCAGGAGAGGTATTGCTGGATCCTCCGGTAGTACTATGTCCAATTTTCTGAGGAACCGCCAGACTGATTTCCAGAGTGGTTGTACAAGCTTGCAATCCCACCAACAATGGAGGAGTGTTCCTCTTTCTCCACATCCTCGCCAGCAACTGCTGTCACCTGAATTTTTGATCTTAGCCATTCTGACTGGTGTGAGGTGGAATCTCAGGGTTGTTTTGATTTGCATTTCCCTGATGATTAAGGATGTTGAACATTTTTTCAGGTGTTTCTCTGCCATTCGGTATTCCTCAGGCGAGAATTCTTTGTTCAGTTCTGAGCCCCATTTTTTAATGGGGTTATTTGACTTTCTGGAGTCCACCTTCTTGAGTTCTTTATATATATTGGATATTAGTCCCTTATCTGATTTAGGATAGGTGAAGATCCTTTCCCAATCTGTTGGTGGTTTTTTTGTCTTATTGATGGTGTCTTTAGCCTTGCAGAAGCTTTGTAGTTTCATGAGGTCCCACTTGTCAATTCTCGATCTTACAGCACAAGCCATTACTGTTCTATTCAGGAATTTTTCCCCTGTGCCCATATCTTCAAGGCTTTTCCCCACTTTCTCCTCTATAAGTTTCAGTGTCTCTGGTTTTATGTGAAGTTCCTTGATCCACTTAGACTTGACCTTAGTACAAGGAGATAGGAATGGATCGATTCGCATTCTTCTACATGTTAACAACCAGTTGTGCCAGCACCATTTGTTGAAAATGCTGTCTTTCTTCCACTGGATGTTTTTAGCTCCCTTGTCGAAGATCAAGTGACCGTAGGTGTGTGGGTTCATTTCTGGGTCTTCAATTCTATTCCATTGGTCTATTTGTCTGTCACTATACCAGTACCATGCAGTTTTTATCACAATTGCTCTGTAGTAGAGCTTTAGGTCCGGCATGGTGATTCCACCAGAGGTTCTTTTATCCTTGAGAAGAGTTTTTGCTATCCTAGGTTTTTTGTTATTCCAGATGAATTTGCAGATTGCACTTTCTAATTCGTTGAAGAATTGAGTTGGAATTTTGATGGGGATTGCATTGAATCTGTAGATTGCTTTTGGCAAGATAGCCATTTTTACAATGTTGATCCTGCCAATCCATGAGCATGGGAGATCTTTCCATCTTCTGAGATCTTCTATAATTTCTTTCTTCAGAGACTTGAAGTTTTTATTATACAGATCTTTCACTTCCTTAGTTAGAGTCACGCCAAGATATTTTATATTATTTGTGACTATTGAGAAGGGTGTTGTTTCCCTAATTTCTTTCTCAGCCTGTTTATTCTTTGTGTAGAGAAAGGCCATTGATTTGTTTGAGTTAATTTTATATCCAGCTACTTCACCGAAGCTGTTTATCAGGCTTAGGAGTTCTCTGGTGGAATTTTTAGGGTCACTTATATATACTATCATATCATCTGCAAAAAGTGATATTTTGACTTCATCTTTTCCAATTTGTATCCCTTTGATCTCCTTTTGTTGTCGAATTGCTCTGGCTAGGACTTCAAGATACTATTTAAAGCCAATAAGATGGCTTAGTGGGTGAAGTGCTTGCTGCCAACTCATATTCCTTTTTTTTTCAGGGGTGCCCTATAATCACCCACATGACTATTATCATGAGAAAATTCCCTGGCTATTTAATGAGGTTAGAGTAATTTTAGAACCATCATGTCTCTAAAATATTAGGAAATACAACATAGAAATACAACAAGAATAAAATTTTAATAAAAACATCTTGGAAATACAAGAATTTAGTGGGATATTAAATGTAATGAGTATATAGAATCAATAGCATTTTCTAATGCCAATAAATCCACAGAAAGGCAAATAATAAAACCAAGCCTTTCACTTAGAAACAAAGTCTACAAAACAATTAAAAATCAGTATGAAACCAAAGAACATACCTAGACCCCGGCACATATGCAGCCGATATGCAGGTTGATCTTCATGTGGGTCTCCCATCAACTGGAGAGGGAGCAGGGGCTTACCCTGACTCTTTTTTTTTTTCTTTGAGGGAAGATGAAGACATTCTGGGGATGGATGGCATGATAATTGTACAATTATGCAAATGTGCTAATGTCACTGAGTTGCCCACTTAAAATCAGGAAAAATAAAAGTAAGTAGATCATTTAAAGAGCATAACTCAGAAATCAAACTGAGCTTACGTTGTGACAGTATGGTGCCACATCACAGTGGAGATATGGGTATTCAAATGGCCTATCAGGTGGAAAAGACAAATATTTAATGCTTTAAAAAGCAGTACAAAAAATACAGATTGGACTTGGAATTTCCTCTAGAAGACTGTGTTAAAGACTTGCTCCCTAAGCCAGGCTACTGAGAGATGGCAGCATCTTTCAGTGGTGGGATCCATTCAGAAGAAATTAGGCGAGTGGAGGTATGTCTTGAAAGGTATGTCAGGCCCCTCATTTTTCCTTTCCAGTCTCCCTCCTCTCTCCCAGCTGCTAGGTGACCAACTTCCTTGACTTTGTGCTCTTACCTGCTTCTTCACACACCCACAAGTAACAAAGCCACCTGAACCCATGAGCCAAAAGAAACATATCCTCCTTGAAGATGCTTATCTGTCTCTAGGACCTCCCAGAGACAGAGAGTTGCTAACACAATATATATTCATGGAAATGCTTTATGTTTAAGATAAAACTAGATACCCAGTGTGACGGTGCATGCCTTTAATCCCACCATTTTGGAGGCAGAGGCAGGGGGCTCTCTAAATTCAAGGCCATCATGGTCCACAGAGTGAGTTCCAGGGAAGCCATGGATACACAAAGAAACCATGTCTGGAAAAGAAAAATGACAAAAAAAAAAAACAAAACCAAACCAAACCCAAACAAATAAACAAACAAAAGATAATGTTAAAATGCTAGTATCAGTGGAATAATATATAAATAAATTTAGCAACTGGGGAAGTAATACTTTCCTTGAAACAGACTAAATGAACTGACATCTATGCTGTATGTAGAATTTGTAAAAAGCTGCTAGAACAACAATTTAAATGGGCAAATGAATACAAACAGAAAAAATACATAAAAAGAAAATCCAAATAGCCGATTGTATCCAAAGTTCTCTTCACATTCACACGTCTTCCCTTCACACCAAAATATAGTATATTTGGTTGGTACACCATCCAAGCCAGGATTCTTTCTGTCTATAATTAGTCCTGCCATCAAGAAGTTTTGATGTAAAGGGGACATGGAACTTGTGGGAGTGGCCAACCAAGAAGAGGAAGCCCATGCCTGGAGGGAACCAGAGGCAGGATAGCCCAGAGACCTAGGATAGAACCAAATACAACTGGCAATAAAAAAAAAAAGTCAATGAAGTGATTTCTTATGATATTCTACTCTGCTCTTAGACTGGAGCCTACCACAATCATCATCAGAGAGGCTTCATGCAGTAACTGAGGTGTGCAGAAACCCACAGTCAAACATTAGGTGGAGCTCGAAAGTCCCAAGCATGAAGGGGAGGAAGGATTATAGGAGCAAAAGGGGTCAAAGACACCAGAAAGACACAGCCCACAGAATCAACTAACCAGGGCTCACAGAGGCTCACAGGGGCTCACAGAAACTGAATTGGCAATCAGAGAGCTGTATGGGTTTGACCTAGGTCCTCTATATGTATGTAATGATTGTATAGCTTGGTATTCTTGTGGGACTCCTACAGTGGGAGCAGGTACTGTTTCTGACTCTCTTAACTGCTTTTAGGACCCTTTATCTCCTATTAGGTTGCTTCATCCAGTCTTAGAGGTGTTGCAGGTGTGGCTGCTGTGTCACTTGTACATCAGTAGGTGGCAGAGAGGAGAGAGAGGCTAGGTCTGTGTTATGACCTCTGGAAAAGGGGAGCCCGAGACAACCACCAGTCCTGCAACATGGTGAAGTCTTGGCCTGTTATGCCATTAGAGGCCATGTCTGGGTCTCTTGCTTCACAGCAGCTGAGGTCTTTAACCACCAATGGCCCTGCCTCTGGAGGACATGTTGATTTCTGTCAGGCTGTGCAGCACTGGCCCTGGGGGATGAGAGCAGAGGAATGGGTCCCATCCCTAGCCAGCTACAATACTTTGGAGAGCAAGTACCCCACATGGTTGTGGATGGGCTGACCCTAGGGATATGAGCATGGGAGAACTGGCCCTAACTACTCCTCTCCTGTGCAGTGGTGTGGATGAGAGAGAGAGATACCCTCCTTGCCCCTCACCATCTACAGCAGGCAGGAGAGCTGGCCTGGTGCCATGAAAGCAGGAGAGCTGGCCCTGTCCCTCACCTGCTGTGGCACTCAAGAGAGTAGGCCCTCTGTACCTCACCTGGACAGTACAGTAGAACAGACCCTGGATGTGGGGGTTGCAGGTGAGCCAGAAGCCAAAGGCATGAGTGTGGGAGAGACGTTTAAGACTGAGTCACCATGGGTCCCTCCAAGATAGCGCTCCATGCGGAAGAGAATTGTGAGTGAAATAAAAAACAGAACTGTACAAGAAGGACAGATGAAAAAGAAATGGTCCTGAACAGGTCAGGAGTAGGATCTGCAGTCAAAGTCAAGGAATAAATAAATCAAGTCTTCTCTCTAAAGAGTCCCTGTAAACGTGGGCAAATTCACAAACGAAACATTTCAGCACCCATAAACAAAGGCAGGTGGCATTTGGAAAAGTATATATGCTTGAACATGGGATGAACTTCAGTGTAAGAGTAGTGGAAATGTGTGTATAGAACTGAGGCTACCCTTGCCTGGCACTGGATTGTCTTGCCACTCTTTGCTGGTCTTCTTGGCTGACCGACTCTGGTCTTCACTGACAATGTTGATCATCACTTGTTATGACTTCATAGAAATAAACACGCTAGAAAATGACTCATGATATTCCAGTGACTTCTGTGGACTTGGGCCAATCAGCAGAGACTCATGGTTTCTTCTGAATCAAATGGCCATTGCTGATGGTGTTTGTGAGTGGATCGATCTACCACTGCTGATTCATTTGAACTGAACAGCTGATATCCTGACAATGAAGACTGGAATTGCCTCCAAAGAACTATTTCTAAACAGGTCCTCATTCCCCTTTGACCTATTAATCTTTCCTTTTCACTACCTCTGGTGGGTGGTGGGCTCTCAGGGAGGTTAAAGCCTTTAAGAACCTTTATTAAAGTAAGTTTTGAAGAATCTAAGTCTACTTTCTCCCTGCAATTAATGGTAACTGATTCTGAGTATCTTCAGATGCTCCAGATATATGTAGCAAAGACTCTTAGCTCTTATCCTGTTGTTATGTTAATTTATTCTGGCAAAAGCCACTTAAGAGAAAATGGTTTATTCTGGACCACAAATCAAGTTTTAGTTCACCATAGCAGAAAATCAAAGCTAAAAGAGCTTGAGGTCACATTGGACCTACAACCAAGAGGCAGAAAGCAAATGAAAGAACACATATATGCTGTTCAAATCTCTTGTTCCAGTTATACAGTCCAGGATACTACCTATGGAATGGTTCTACCCACAGTAGTGGGTTTTCCCATTTCAGTTAAGACCATTAAGATAACTACCACAAGCATGACCAGAAGCCTATCTCTTAACCCTACCTCTGGATTCTAGATTCTGTTAACCACCACAGTTCTAACTCTTATCAAGATGACATTGAAACACCTTACTTTTATGCCAGAACTTTCTATCCCTTATCTTCATTGGCTCATGTCCATGC